>NW_022731439.1:80037-96652 GCF_011630105.1 Anneissia japonica | reverse complement strand
GAGTATATTCAAATTGAAGTGCGAGAGTGTAATTTCCGGCCGTCTAGAGCCCTAATCATAAATTTTCTTACCTCAGCCCCAACCATGGTGGGGCTGAGGTGAGTGGTTCCTCAGTCTGTGGATGTCCCTCCCTGGTTCACCGCTCTTTCGAATTCCTGGATCTGCCACTGTTGATTTATTATATAATTATTTTTGCGCTTATTTATAATGCGTCTATTGCAATTTTCACTTTATCCTCTCAAACAGTCCTAAGAACGTTCAGAGTGCGCTACTTCACAGGGGGATTCGCCCAATTGACCCCACCGGGGCTCCCCCTCCCCCTTTCAAAATCCAAGCTACGTCCCTGGGTCCGCAGGGCCCCAACTTAGGAGCCCCGCTACCCAGGGTCCACGAATCTAGCACTCTGACTCAAAAGAGCTTTGTTGATACACGAACAGCATTATGTGTCTCTGTCATCGACTGTTAGGACATATATCATATATCAAATGGCGGATGTTTCAATTTGTAATCATTTTGTAGAGATAAATAGAAAAATTATATTCAAATTTTATGTCTGCGAGTGACATTTCCGGCCATCTAGAGGTGCCATATTTTCTGGTATGGACCTTTCATCTGTAAAAATTCCTCCCTGCCCCTCTCCCTATTTCAAATTCCTGGATACGCCACTGATCTCATACTATATATCTCGTCGTTAAAAAAATTTAGAATACAATGACAAACACGATTAAGAAAGAGCACATCTAAAATCATACAATGGGATCGTCAACCGGGAACCAGAAAAAGGGCCCCCATGTCTCTGAAAGCCACAGTTTCCTCAGCCCCAGAGTTACGCCACTGACCATATGAATTTTAAGAGCAATGGGTAAATAAAAACAAAAGTCGTCGGAATAAAATTGGAGAGGCAGAGGCCTCTTTTGTTCTGGTCATGTTCTGATTGGTCGGTTAAGTTTGAATGGCAGTCTAGGTCTATTGACAGGTCCATCTTGAAGGTGCAACGGTGGCCCCGCATTCACACATTTATTGAAAAATGTTTCCATAAACAAACTTGGTTGTAAGCAGCACTGAGGCTCAAAAATGTTCAGTCCTTCAGCCCAGTTTAATGCGACTTGGTTAACATCATCTTGATCTTCCAGTACACAACTCTGTATAGGCCTATTCGCACAACGCTAAATGTATGGGTCACTGCTTGCAGATGTGTTACCATTTCAGTCCTTCAGCCCAGTTTAATGCGACTTGGTTAACATCATCTTGATCTTCCAGTACACAACTCTGTATAGGCCTACTCGCACAACGCTAAATGTATGCGTCACTGCTTGCAGATGTGTTAGTGTTACCATTTCTCTCTCCCGTATCTTTAGAAAAGAAAATCATTGGCTTCAAGTTTTCATTTTTAATTTATTTTCTAATCCTTCTTTTTTCCTCTTTGAAAAAAAAAAGGTGTAATGTATTCCTGGCAGTGGCAAAAGCCTATGAGATTTGGTGCGGGGGTCCGCAGGGCCCCATCCATAGCGTCCTTGGTCTAACACCCTGATCCACAAGGGCTGTGTTGATACATCATAATTTGTCTCTGACATCGACTGTAGGACATATATCCCACCTCCCCCACCTTTAATTTGTCAAACTAAAAAAAAATGGAGATAAAAAGAAAATTATAGACCTATTCAAGTACAGCCATCTTAGGAGTAACATAATCATAACTTTTCTTACATCAGTCCCAACCATCGTGGGGCTGAGGAATACAGATCCTTCCTGGTCCCCCTCTATTTCAAATTCCTGGATCAGCCACTGATCCAGCAATTTTTTTTCCGTTGTTATTAATATTTAGAGTACGTACAAACATGATTAAAAAACTTGCACATCTAAAATCCCACAATGGAATTGGCGACCAGAAGATAGCCTGAGGCCCCTGACCCACTCATTTCTGGGTAACTTTGTAAGCATCGAGGGTCCCTAATATTCAGCCCTGAAGGTCATCTCTGCATTAGATTTAGCATAAGAACATAATGGCCAACACTCATTACTGTATTCTACCAAGGAGGTATACCTCCTTGATTCTACTAGTCACAATTAAACTGTCAACCACCAGTCAAACTATATATCAATCACTATCAACGGACCTTTCTGCTGAAGCCCCGCCCCTTTGAAAAGTGTTGCCAAGGTCTCACAAAAAGGCAGCGTAAAAGCATACACACATACATTATGGGACAACACGTGTGCTTGTAAGACGCACGCGTATTCCTGCACCGGTTTTGATTGGTCAGTTAAGATTGACACTCCGGAAAGGCTCATTATATTGCACCAATGTCCACTACATTGTAACGTTGATGGCGCTCTAATATTGGTTCATATTACAATTTAAAATCACAGTAAAAAATGTAGAATATTTTTTGCACATACTCTTACTATTTTTATTCTTCGAATAAAATGGAAACTTCAATAAATTACATGAGATCCACGAAAATATCATTTGCACATAATATACTTAATTAATTTGTCTTCACAAAGAAAAGTAAGTTCATATACAACTAAGTGTACATCCCTATTAGAAAATTTTACAAAAAATCATTATCACAAATATTTACTAAACAATCAGGTAACTTCAAAAAGTGTCTTATCATAGGCCATGATATGGTAGTACAGTTAGGTTAATTTTTCTGTCCAGCAACAGGATTTGTTAAATTCTCTAATTGAGATTTACACCTAATACAATTATAAAATTTACATAAATTAATATTATTTCATAATACAAACTGATGCAGTAATTGTAACATTTAATTTAATAACATAAACATATTTTCCATTATAAATTTAAATTTTCATAGTCGCTCATCATATTTTTGAAAATTTCAGATAAAATATAAATATATAATAGTGTACAATAAAGCCTGGCGTTAGAATTATATTTTATAATACAAACTGATGCAGTAATTGTAACATTTAATTTAATAACATAAACATATTTTCCATTAAAAATTTAAATTTTCAGAGTCGCTCATCATATTTTTACAATTTCAAATAAAATATATATAAATAATAATGTACAATAAAGCCTGGAGTTAGAATTTTATTTCATGGAAATATAAGTTGGCGCTTATACACAATAGAACCAACGTGAAAGCATTGAAGTAGATTAAGGAACGAAACTTAGGGTCAACATCTCCTTTCCGGTACCAGTATATCTGTTGAAGAAAAACACATGTTAAATTTTCTGTAGTACTGCTTTATTATTAATGTCATTAAATAATATTTTAATTAAGTATCAAAGTTAATTTTAACTCTTATTATTATTTGCACTAAGTGAAAACATAGCAATCTATTATAGATGATTAGAACAGACCATTAGATCAAAGGAAAAAACAAAAACATGTTAAATTTTCTGTAGTATTGCTGTATAATTAATGTCATTAAATAATATTTTCATTAAGTATCAAATTTAATTTTAACTCTTATTATTATTTCCACTAAGTAAAAACATAACAATCTATTATAGATTAGAATAGACCATAAGATCAAATGTTGTGCTTCTTCCTTTTGGAAGATAGAGAGGTAGAGAGAAGCTAGAGATGGGAAAGGAGAATTAAATCAATTAACTGGTAAACAACACTTTGGTTTCCTTACCAGAATCATGTTTCCCACACAAATGCAAACAATCACTGTTGCAAAGAACAGGTTGATCCCACGAGGTGGCCATGGAAAAACAATTGCACTCACCAACGTAATCTGCAAAAAAAAATCTATCATTAAAATCCTCTATTCAGTTCTATCAAGTCTTTGAAACATGAAAGGGTGGAATCATGTTTAAAACTTCCTGCTCAATAGCTGATGACAAATGAGTATTCTTTAAATATTTTGGTGAAGTAATTAACTAGAGAGCTGCAGAGCCTTGTAACATTACTAGGTGTATAGCATCAAACATCTACTTAAATTAATGAACTATTCTGAATTTTCACCACATTTCATCTTTCAAAAACATATAACTTGATTAAATCTTAATCACAATAAACAGAACTTGGTAGTTGTGAAAAATGGTAGTTATACCCTTTTTTCCCCAGTTTTTAAATATTGAAAAATCTGTGTGTCATTCCGAAGTTTTCATCAAATATGCTTTTTGTGTCTTAGAAAACTCAGTTGTACAACATTTCAACAATTTTTACCTCCAGAGCCTGGCTTTAACATACTTTTCTGTATGTTTCAATTTGAAGAAACACAATTATTCAGTTTCACTTGAGTTATAAAATGAGTAATAAAAAATCTGACAATATGTAAAAGTAAATGTTTTACTTACAAAAACTGAAACTCCAGTGACAATTCCAATACCTAAGTTAACTGCTCTGTCCTGTGGAATACAAGAAGTAAGAAAGGTTTTATAGATCTGATATTTCAGAAAAGTGCAGTGTATTATTAGGTTGAGGAATTGAGCACTTTTGGGTGAAGAGGTTTTTGAATTATGCACTGGAAATCAAGACTGATGTTGATATCACCCTTTGAGTTTGAAAATTAGTAAAAAACAAATTATATTTGCCAATAAACAGACGTACATAAATCCGGCGATAACATAGTTTCCATACAGACCCTAAAACTGGCTGGAAACCAATAACAATTTATGTAGTATTAAGGTTTGTAAATCAGCAAAAAATTTGTTTGATTTGTTTATCATTACAAGCTAACAACTTATTGCATTGTTTTAAATATATGCTATTGACTGTTTTAACTAAATAAATATCCACAGTGTGATGTGTACATATAAAATGTCTTAATTAAAACAAATATAACTTACTCTAGTTTGAGGCTCGCCAAACAAAGGCGTCTGCACATCAGAATCATAGTAGCTCATATCTCATGGTTGTCTGTTAAATAGCTTGCCTTCATAAAACCATGGCTGGAAATTATCTAATGTAAACATTTAGAAAGATGTTAGACTCCAAGCTCAAAGTGACAAAGTTCACTATATTATCAATCTTATTCAAGAATAGAATACGTCTTTTCCACATCTACCGATTCGTGGAGAAGGCATATACAACAAGTTGTTAGAAGCATGGAGCAACCATTCGTTAAAAATTTTCCTATTCTACCATCTTTGAACTCTCATGCACCAGTTTGCCACCAACAGCAGTTGTTTTAAATTGGGCCATATATGCATTTTTGCTTTTTACCTGTCCAGAAGTTACATTCAGGCATGTTTTAATGATATGAATGAAAAAACACCAAATATTTCATAGAACACACAAAAAAATAATAATGATCTGATATTAATTTAAGGATCTATTTACATCAGGTGGATTCCAAAAGATATACAGTCTGTCTCCTGTTCTTTCCTCCCATCATATTTTGCGGAAATGATATGGCTTGGCTAGGATTATTGCATGTAGGCTAGGCCTAGGCACATACTGTTCTTCTGCAACCACTGTCTGCAACACGACTCACTTTCTCTATTCAACTGAACCCAGGGTTAGGCTGCGTAAGCTAGCTAGGGCCTAGTCTAAACTAAACTAAAAAAAACAACACACAATATTTGGTTAGGGGGCTATCACACAGTGAATGAATAAGTTATTAAATGAAACAACAAGGCAACATACCATTAATAAATTAAGAAAACGCCCATTACTTGCCGTCCGCTCGTAATTAAAATAAAAATTAAGCCTATGCAAAAATTAGCACCAATTAGGGCCTAGGCTAGAGGGCTAAATACCCGGCTAATTAAAAACCTGAGATATATGACAGCGAAGACGGATCCTCTGACACAACACAACACGACGGACGAAGACGACGGCTAAGGAGAGTCACGTGAAATTTGAGCGTTATAGATGGCGCTACAACGAATCTTTTATTTTCAGGAAGCTGAGAGGTCAACTTCAGATATCGTACAAACGATGTACTGTATCCGCTTCTTGAAATGGTTGTTGACCCACTGAGGTGAAATAATATCGAAAGGATATAAGTGAATTTTGTATGATTCACGTCGATTCTTAGAAGTTAATCAAACTGGAATTGTCAGAAGATACATTTTACTCCTATGAGCCACGTTTGAATTTTATGAACCTGTTTAATTTTACGTTTCTTTGAGGCAATTCACTGAGCGTTCGTCTTTGTTCGGTTGGCTTTCCCTGCAAATCGCCGCTTTTTACTGAATGAAGCTCTGCCGCCGCATTGCATGGGTAAGCGATTCTTCCTGGATTTTCATACTTTGGAAGTGCTATTGTAAGAACGATAGTAATATTCTGTAAAGAAATTTTGTGTTAATTTACATTATGCATATTTTCCGTTGAGACTCCTCCCAGATAGCAGTAATTAGGCCTTAATTTATCTGAATCATTTACTAGGCTGGCCACCCGCCACCATTGAAAACTCATCACGTTATCCTGCCATATTATGGTCGTTGAATATTCATTACGCGCTGAAGCCATTCAAAGTCTGCGTGAGTGCATATCGAATTCTTGTCATTCAAAGCCGTTTACTAAAGGTCATTTGTAAACGGGATGATGGATTTGTTTTCCAGGGATACTACTCGTAAATGTTTCTTGCGTTTTATATAAAAATCGAATATATATTTATTTTAATCGATTGTCAAATAATCATGTTCTGCTGTTTAGGGTTATATGAATGATGTCGAGTAGTAATCAGCTGTACTAAAAATAAATAAGAATGCCTTGATATCGTTAACTTCCGGGTCAGACATAAACAGTGTCACTATGTATTTACTGTAGATAGATCGCGAGTGTACAGTGAAGGCATAGCTTGCTTATTTGTTATGTTACCAAAACGTGATTTACATAATTAAATAATGTTCATAAAAAAGTATTTTATGTAGGATATAAGGTCAAATGAATCATTATGCATATATGGTATACAGGTACAATTTGCATCAATCAGATATCCATAATTTAATATTCATTAAAAATATGTTTGGGCCACGAGAATGAATGTTGTAGATTTGCGTCGATTTGTGGCCGGGCCTGCCTTCGCTCTGTGTTCGCGACGAGTGATCAGTGATAATAATTCGTTTTTCTGTCTGTTTACGACTTAAAAATTCCGTTTTTTAAAACGAAGTATATTTTTTTTCAAAATAATGAAAATTTTCGTGCGGTAGCTTTTTAGGTATGCGGGCAGTGGACGCAAATCTACAACTTTCATTCCCGTGGCCTTATTATGTCATGGATGGGATGGCATATATAGACCTAGTTCAGACTAGTTGGATAAACCTGGCTCAACTCAATGGGTTTATCCACCTGCCAGTCTGAACTAACTGGCTTATCTCAAGCTGGGCTGTGTTCCTATAGTAACTAGGCCTGGCATTCCACAGTGTTTAACTTTTCTAAGCCGGGCTTTAATCGTTGCAGGGGTCTTGCATTGACTTCTGGTAACAAAATGACCAATCAGCATTCAAATACTTAGTACTGTGAGCGAGCGTATGTTTCGCAAGCAATGTTTTGAAACACGCTTGCTGGTTACGATTCATTATTATGAAAATTCTCGCGCCTGGCTAATCCCGCCAGTCTGAACACCTGCCAAAGTTAAGCTGGGTTTAACTCAAACCTGGTTTATCTCCAAGTCTGAACGTAGCCATACTGTACTGTACTGTATGTGGTATGTTTTCTGATTAATTCAGGGCTTTTAATAACATTTAAATACTGTAGACACAGATCTTTGCCAAATTAACATTCATTAATTTTTTGTAAATACTCCATCCAACAATAATGTATTTGCTTTTAATAATATGATTTATTCAGATTTAATTACAATACTGTACTGATAATCTGATATTGGTTTTTATATTTTTTATATTTTCAGGCTTCAAACATAATGAGTATTGCTGAGGTAAATAGATAGGACCTGTTTGGGGATTTTGTAATCTTATACCATCTCAAGCATCCAAATGCGACCTTCAATGATGCCAATAATACAGTTTGATGTGAAGACATTCTGTGAGAATCTACGGGCTACTAAGCCTCCTTATGAATGCCCTGTGAAAGAATGTGGCAAAATTTACAAGAGTTTACAAGGCATGGAATATCATCTATATAATTATGATCACAACAACCCAGAAGGCAATGGTTATACAACTCCGATCAGAAGGGGATCCTGGAGAAAAAGCCGTGGAGGTGGAACTGTAAGGAGGTCGCCATCACCAGTTATGAAATCCCCACAAAGAGAAGCTCTGACATACGCGCAAGCTCAACGTCTAGTTGAGGTGGATATTAAAGGGCATGTGTACAGACTAGACATTTTTGATTATATAGATGTTGTCACAGAAGATGAATTTGAAAATGAGGAAAACGAAGAACAAGAAAAACATGAAAAGACACCGACAAAGACTCCAAAGGTTAAAAGTGGAAAAGTAAAAGGTAAAGAATCTTTGAAGCAGCGCAAAGAACCCACATGTCCTCCAGTACCATCAAAGCTACCAGAAGCATCTTACAAATTGATGAAAGACTATGAAGAACTACCAGATGCTCCAAAACGTGGCAGTGCATATTTCAGGTTTATTGAAAAGTCACAAGAGGAGCTTGATGAAGATGTTGAGTATGACATGGATGAGGAGGACTATGCTTGGCTCGACATGATCAATGAAAAACGCAAAAAAGATGGTCATTCATTTGTTCCACAAGAAATTTTTGAGACTCTCATGGATAGACTTGAGAAAGAATCTTATTTCCAAAGTCAAGCATCCGGGAAATCAGACACGAATAGTCTGATTGATGAGGATGCTGTATGTAGTATATGTCAAGACGGTGAATGTCAGAATAGTAATGTCATATTATTTTGTGATATGTGTAACTTAGCTGTTCATCAGGAGTGCTATGGAGTGCCATACATTCCTGAAGGTCAGTGGCTCTGTAGAAGGTGCTTACAGTCCCCATCACGAGCTGTAGATTGTGTGCTGTGCCCAAATAAAGGCGGTGCATTTAAGCAAACAGATGACAGCCGCTGGGCTCATGTTGTATGTGCTCTATGGATTCCAGAAGTTGGCTTTGCAAATACTGTATTTCTAGAACCTGTGGATGGCATAGATCACATTCCTGCAGCCCGTTGGAAGTTGACTTGTTATATTTGTAAACAGCGGAATGTAGGGGCTTGCATTCAGTGTCACAAAGCTAATTGCTATACTGCTTTCCATGTGACGTGCGCTCAACAGGCAAGTTTGTTTATGAAGATGGAGCCTGTCCGTGAACCCGGAATTAACGGCACATCAATAAGCATCCGGAAAGCTGCATTCTGTGACATTCACACACCAGCAGGAGTGGAAAAGAAACCAGTACTGAGGAAAGAGAAGTCACCAGTTAATGAGGATGTTACTGGAAAGGGGAAGGGCTGGTCTGCAAAAAAAGCTAAAGCACAATCTCGAAAGAACATGAGGAAAGCCAGGAAAATTCTAGCTGAGAAGAGATCGGCAATGCCGGTTGTATCAATTCCATGTATTCCACCCAAAAGGTAAATTGTTGTGATACTATGATATTTTTTTAGAAGCTTTCAATACTTTAACTGAGTTACCAAAAAAAAAGCAAACCCAAAAAAAATAGATTCCAATTATACAACTACTTTTTTTTAATGCTACTTTTTTAAAATAAGATAATAATTAAGCAGTTTGTAAATTTTTTTAAATTGTTAAATTTTTGCAGAGCTGCAGGGAATGACATGAATCATGTGATATTCATGACTGAACTACTGTATACAATTTTACTGAACACTAACACCTACTGCTTTGTTTTGATTTAGGATATCCAAGATAACATCCAAAGTGAACTTGCCCAAGAAACAGCAATTTATGCAACGCCTTCTAGCATACTGGACGTTAAAGCGACAGTCTCGTAATGGAGTGTCCCTGTTGCGTAGACTACAAGCACATCATCAGTCACATAAGAATAAGAATCCTGTATGTACAGTATTACCAAAATATTTGTTATTGTTCTTTTGAGATTAAAAAAAATGTTCTTTATTTCCATGATATTAATATTTTTGTAAATAACTATTTTGTTTCTCTATGAAGCTCAATCAACACTATCAAATTTTATGTGAAACAAAAAAAAATTAATTATGCCCATATTTGGATGTAATATGGCATCATCATTTCCATATATGGGCACATCACACAAATTTGTCATCAAATTTAATAGTGTGGACCGAGCTTTTAACTGTAGATCGTTGAAAGAAACACTAATGCAGTATTTATGCATTTAAAATAGGTGACTAATTATTTACAGTGAACTTTCACCTACTTAATCAAAAAAATGGAAACAATGCATACTGTATATTGGTTATCCCAGACATTTCAAAGTTTATGGAAGAATACTGTATGGTTCATGAATTAAGATTGAAGTAACTAATTATTTCTATAAAGCATACTAAAAACACTGTTCAATAGCCTTTTAATATTTTTGTTGCAATATAATTAATTGTAATTATTTGTGTTGATTTTATCATGTTGATTTTTTCCCTTCATAGGTTGAAGACAAAAAGGTAACTAAATTAAAAGAGCATCTCAAATATTGGCAACGATTACGTCATGATTTGGAAAGAGCAAGGCTACTTGTAGAGCTCATAAGGAAACGTGAGAAACTAAAGAAGGAACATGTACGTATAACAAAAAACAAAAACATTTTTCATTTATTTTTAATTTATATTTCTGTTACATTTACATAACCATTACCTTTGCATTTTGCATGTCACCCATAATAAACGTTGTTGTTCAAGCTCTCAATGAATTTGGGAGTTTGAATCATTTGCTGTGCATTTTGCTTCATTTTTTGTACAGGACACTTTACCTGTGTACTAAAATTGTATTATAATAATTGTTTGTAACAATTATAAAGTTAACGTTAATGAGTTATAATCTGGTTTCGTCTGCTTTTTTTTTAAATGTTAATATTATGATTACTATAGTAGTATTATTAATATTTTATTTACTCTTCTTTTCTAGTTGAAATTAAGTCAAAGGGTATTTGAACTGCAGCTGAAGCCACTCAATGTCCTGTTGTTGTCAACATTATCACAGCTTCAAGAGAAGGATTTGCATAATATTTTTGCTGAACCTGTAACAGTTGAAGAGGTATCTATAATGCCATTCAATTGTTGGGTCCTTTTGTGTGTCATTGTTTGCTGTGCTGCCTCCTCAAAAAATAACAACTACCATTGTTTAGAGTATTACAGTTGTATAGAAAACCGAAAGGTCCACTGATTAATCTCGGATAAAATTGATACTCCAAGTATCAAAATGTACGCCATCATGTTAGATTCAATATTTCAACATTAATTATGTCATCATAATAAATAGGTGTATAGGGTATTAACTTTGTCCTACTACACTCCTTTAAGCAGGACACTTTGCTTTAGACCCAACAACAATTTTTCTGTGGCCTGATAAACTAAAAACCTATGTGTGTGGCTACCTACCATCTTTAGTTATAAAACACTAAGTTGTTAAGTCCAGACATATGTAAAAAGTAATATCAAAACTGCTCATAAAGCAGTATAAAAAATGTATGAAGGTTTTTGTAAGCACATTAGAAATTTCTGTTTGGCCCTCCGAAACATTTTATGCCAAACCCTGCTCTAGACAAATTTCCATTGGGGGAGATTTTTTAAGCTTCTCAATAGACCATTCATGAAAGAGTAGGGGGATTTTCCTGATCATGGTAAGCCTTGCACTGCAGTTGTTGCAGGTCCTTGGGGCCTAATCAAAATATCCTTGTTGGTTTTCAACAAGAAACATACATTTACATTTACAATTTGAATTATAGGCTCCAGACTACTATGATGTAATCAAGAAGCCTGTGGACTTTAGCACAATGCGTAAGAGGCTGGAAAACCATAAGTATCATTCCGTCACGGATCTTGAGACCGACTTTGAGCAGATGATTGATAACTGTATGCTGTATAATGGTAAAGAAACAGTATTCTATCGAGATGCTGTCAAGATGAGAGACCAAGTAAGCTTTTGTTTTTTTTGGTTTTTTTTAATTATTATTATTTTTTTAAATATTTTTTGTTTACTAGGAGGATCTTTGTGTATTTTAGATTTTGTTATCTAGCAGTGGGGGATTTTCGATAATGCTTTATAAATTAAGTCTCAACATGAGGAAGTTTTTTTGTTTGTTTTTGGTTTATTTCTTTTCCTTTTGGTCTGACAACCTTTTTGTGGCAACAGGAGACGGTGTATGAGCGGCCTGGTGCCACCTCTGCTGAAGGTTGCAGAACCCTGCGGGGATGGGGGGAGGTGTGTGGTAATAAACAATTGTGCCCAAATTATTTTTGTTCCTCTTTAAGACACTGTTTTTTCACAGGATTTAAAACAATATTGGATCAATATAATTAAATCTCTTTAGTAGATAGCTAAACTTAAAATTAGTGCTACAATTGTTAATTGATTCTGTCATGTACCATACTTCTCATCTCCTTTTCCATTATTTCAGGGCGGTGCTGTCATTCGGCAAGCAAAGCGCTTAGCTGAGAAAGCAGGCTATCACTCCAGTACTGGTATGCATACAGTCAAGGCTCCAGAAGTGAAAGAAGTTGAAGAGTTCAAGTTAGATGATTGTGAGTTTAATGTATTACTTGTGATATATCTCCAGTTAACTTAAGCCTGATTGTCCAAGTCACTTTACTATTGCTTACAGCTTTTCACTGCAATTATTACACTGCAGAGCTGTCTCCAAAGTAATTGTGAAAGCTCTCCCACTCAACCAATCAGTGCTGTTGAAGATTGGTAATAGAGTGTAGCGATTTTATGAAAGTCAGGCTTAGCCTTAAGCCCTGTCCAGACTATCAAATTCTGGTTGACAAACATGTGACATGCCTATATGTGGTCATGATGACATCACATCATGACCATATATAAGCACATCATGACTATATATAGGCAGTTTTTTGTCAAAGAAAATTTGATAATGTGTACAGAGCTTTATGTTGTGTTTTTAAGACCTCCATTCATGATTTGTTTTCATTTGCTTAGAGCTTATGAAGATAAGAAATTTCTTAATTACCTCCATGTTGGGCAATTCCATTATAACAAGGATATACACTCTTGACAAAAATGACTTTATACTCTAAACCTTAGACAGAGAACATAGTTCAATCCATTCCTGTTGGATTTGACTGTTGTTTTCATTAATAACAACTGTTAATCCACACACTGAATACACCATGATTTTAACTTGCATTGTTGCATATTTTATAATTGGGATGAGTAACTAATAAATCTAATCGAACTAATTATCTTGTTTTTCCCCCACCTCTCATTAGTTGATAATGCAATTTGTGCCGAGAATCGTGAGCATCTTCCTCTGGAAGATCAGCTTAATAGTCTCCTCGAGAAACTCGACATGACCTGCAATATCAAGAGTGGATTGGCCCGCGCAAAACGTGTCAAGCAGCTCCGCAAAGAAATTAACATAATTAGACGAAAGATTACGATGCAACGGACAGGAGTAAAAAAGGGGCCGGGAATAAGATTGAACAAAACCAAAGATGACACTTCAGCTGACAGTACATCAGAAGCACACACTTCAGGTAAATATTGATAAGGTGTCAAATGGCCGAGTGGTTAATTCGGCCCCGCAACATACAGCCATAATATCGGCGCAGGTTTGAGCGGCATGCTCCGCTATGGTTTTGGTGGTGGAACAGGTCTTCTCGGGTAAGGACTATAAACCGTAGGCCCAGTGTACACTATTGGCTCATGTGGACTTTAAGAACCCAGCACACCTTTTCGAGACAAGTAGGGCGTTGACCTGGTTTACTGGTCCATACAGCCCTGTTGCCCTACGGTTATGGATCCTAAGATGGTTTGCACGATATACCTACGTAAACAATACAAATTTATTTCTATATAACAGCATACACTGTAAGAAAAATACCATGTAGAACATGTGTTTGCATAATGAAATAGTCTAGAAGAATTCAATATCCTGCATGAGGATGTTTGCACTAGATGTATGTATTAAAAAAAACATATGGCAAAAGAACATTCGCCTATGCTGCTTCATCGCTGTGGAACAAATTGCCACACTCTATCAAAACTGCCTCCCTCTATTGATGTATTTAAGTTAAAACTGAAATCCCGTCTCTTTAACTCTTTTTAGTCCATCCCCACTTTGCATTTTCAATTTTAAAAATCTTTCTCTAGTTGTACTCTCTGCGCTTTTGATCATTTACTTGAAATTAGCGCATTATAAATGTTCAAATATTATTATTATTTATTATTATTATTATTATTATTAACTTACTATTGTGCATTTATTTTGTCTGTAGGTGATGAATTAAGTGATGTTCCTACAAGAAGACATCCAGCTTCTCCTCCAACTCTTAAACCAGCCCCAATATTAAATAGGAGCAAGTCCAGTCCAGGCAGGCCTGGTCGAGGTCGACCAAAAGGCTCACCAGGGAGAAGAACTCGTACATTATCAGGACAATGCAATTCCTCGCAGGACTTATCCATCCCACCAACAATCCCGGAATTTTCAAAATTTCAGGAGCCCAAATCTCCTGTTGGAAGAAAATCACCTTGTGCTCGGAGAGCATCTGAAAAACTTGCATCTCCCAAGTCTCCAAAATCTCCTAAACCATCTGAGAAACTCTCATCTCCGAAACAAGTTGAATCGATAGCTCTGCCAAAGACACCGGCAAAACTAATATCTCCAGGACGCCGTCATACTGTCACTATAGTAACTCCCTCACCTCGTGGAAGAAAACCTGGTAAATCTCCAGGTAGGAAGAGCATGAAAAGATCACTTTCTCTTGATGTGGAATCTCAGAGACCAGTTAAAAAATTAAATAGCGAGGATAATTTGCATGTAGAGACAGAGTATGAAGGAACACTGCCCTCACCTGCTGGCAGCCCAAAGGCTTCAAAAAAGTCAGGACGCACCCTTAGCTCAAGTAGCACAGAAAAATCGCATGATAAGAAATCATCCATGAACAATAACTCTGAACTAAGTAATGGTCTTGATGAGCCTGTCAAACCAAAAGGCTTCAGCTTTTTTACTTATCGAGTGGACACGAATCGCCCACGTAGTAGCTCTGACTCGGACGAGAGCGTCAGTAGCACTTCAGATGGTCTAACATCCGAGACTTGCTCAAGCCACGGTGAAGAGGGTACAAGTAAAAAGCCAAAGAAAGGGAACATTCATGAAGACAGCGATGGCGAGGCATCGTGTGAGGAAAGCACAAGTACAGTTAGTCGGGCTAACAGAGCTGCTGGTCTGATAAGAGGTAACATTACTTAATTTCTTAATTTAGATACATAATGAAAGTATTCAATTAGACATTTCTTCTGTATATGTTTTAAGAGATATGTTTTTGTTTTAAGACGGGCAAACACTGTCATATGACCGTGGGCTGACTTAACCATCTCTGATCTGTTAGTACTAACTGAGTGCTCTCCTCTTCCTGTTTCATTCTCCGTGGAATTCCATCACTGACGAATATCAGGGCAGTGTGTTCCCGACATAAAACTAGTTTGAACAATCGCATCCAATGTTTGATTGCTTTGTAATGGAGCTGCACCTTGATTGAGATGCTTAAAATTGCAGGCTCATAAATCCTGTCACATACGGAATTATTCATTACTAAAAGCAACCTTCTAAGCCTCATAATAAGATTTAGTTTATAGAGCATTACCCTGTAATTGGAGAGTGTACTTGCAGTTGAATGTGAAATATATACAGTTAAATAAATAAATGTTTGAAATGGTAGTTTTGAATCAAAAATATATTTAATGTTTTGTGTACATTTGAAATACTATACATCTCTGTTACTTGTTGAACTCATGGGGGATACTTTGCCAGTCTTTAGTTTTCGTGCATTTAACTTTATTATTTCATTCAAGTAACCACAATAACTCACTTTTGCACAACAAAAGCAACATACTTGTCACTGCCTGCTACTGCTCACGTCATTATTATTAATTTTGCTAATTAACATTTTTCGTTGTTTTGGTTTTTTTTTTAAGTCCATGAACACATTCTATTCATCTATATTTCATTTCTTTCAGTAGTGTGTGCGGTGTACATAAAAACTGTTTTATTTTTTCGTGAAACAGTTGGTAAACCTGGGAAAGTTGGGGGTTTATCATAACTCATTAGAATAAATCTGGACATGGATTTACATTTGCACTTGGTCCAAATGTAGGTGCATGCATGTATCATTATTATGAAAGGTCGCCATTTTTTTGTAACATTGGTTTTATCTATCCAGACACTGCTTAGCTAGCCTTTAATTGAAGTGTTACAGTGTTACAGTTTACAGCCATTTACTTTTGTAGTTAGGAATAATTCCTGGAATGGATTTATACTTAAAAATTTACCTAGTCTTTGGAAAAACACTATAAAATTGACCTCAAATAAATATCTTTATCACATAGCCGGCAAGACGCGGAGCAGTAGCTGGGCTTCGGACGAGGACGACATCCCATTAAACCCATTGGATCTTGTTTGGGCTAAATGCCGAGGCTACCCTTCTTACCCAGCCCTGGTAAGTGACAACTCCAGGCTAGAATGATCTGCTCACACACATACTCCCTTTGTTAAATTCTGTAACATCTCTACTTATATATTAGTGCGGATATCTTGCATTAAATTTAAACTTAACAACATGATTGAAAGAATATAGATATGAATATTGA
>NW_022731439.1:73270-79660 GCF_011630105.1 Anneissia japonica | reverse complement strand
CCACTTCTACAGTGAGTGGCCTGATTATTCCAATGCAACTACAGTATTTGATGACTATGTGTCACTTATCATGCCATGCAAAAACCGTCAATTCCCACTCTCCTAGTTGGCGA
The DNA here is from genome assembly GCF_011630105.1 of Anneissia japonica. NCBI lineage: Eukaryota > Metazoa > Echinodermata > Crinoidea > Comatulida > Comatulidae > Anneissia > Anneissia japonica. Next base: position 79,547 of record NW_022731439.1, on the reverse strand, counting down.
CAAACAAAATTTTGAGGATATTTTGAACCGGGTGGCAGAACCCTGTGTCGGAAATTGCATCCGTAGACCTCTCCATAGATTCTGGGCGGCCATAGCCCCCACCCCCATCCACTTTGCGCTCCCATTGGGTAACATCGCCATCCAACCCTGCCAATGACATTGCTCTTTCATTGGTGGGGACCGTAGAGTAAATCTCTTGTTATGTGGTGATATTAACAACCAAAAAAATAAGAACATCAATGAGGAAGAAATATTTCTTGGAAGTGTCTTTTGGCAAAATATTAAGTCAGTCTTTTATAGTTTCAGCATATGATCCCTGTTTCCTATAATATTGTACCCAGCAGGCCATGGCCACTGTACACCCAATAGTTTTACAGGTCCATGAAGTATAACACATTGCTTGCAACTTGGAGATTACCTTTGGCCTGTTGGATCAGCTCTAAAACCAGGGCAATATACTATTATAATGAATTTACCTGGTTTATATACTGGTTGATTGACATAATACTGTACATCATTCCAACAATTATCAATATAGTACCTGTCTCTTATACACATCTAGATGTGTATAAGAGACAGTTGTATACACTGGGCCTACAGTTTATAGTCCTTATCCGAGAAGATTTGTTCTACCACCAGAACCATAGGTCCTATATGATTTGATCTTGCAAGTGAAGTGTTTTAGGCTTTGCCAGACAAACATGTAGGTCAAATAAAGAGAAATGGATCAAACTTTGCTTTAATTTTTAAATTTAAATATGTAAATAATAATTGTCGACTTATATAGCGCATATTGCAGACTAACCTCTATGCGCTTTACATTATTTCCCCCGGTCACTGGATCAAACACATGTAAGACCTGTCTCTTATACACATCTAGATGTGTATAAGAGACAGCCAATTGTCTTTTGATTCATTTTTAGTATATACTTTTGTTAATTCAATACAGCTATATGTTTATATACTTGAACTTATAGGAAATTAGTTTTTTGCCAGATTGAATTATTTCTAATGTAAAGATTCATACATTTATTTCCATCATATTTTAGTTTCTATTTTCCCAAATAATTGTAATTTTCGCTTTACCAAAACATGAGCATCTAGTTACAAGTATTTTTTTACCATGTACGAACAACATGCATTAGGGTGGTAAATATACCGGGTTAGTTTTATTTTAATATTAATTCTATAAGTATACAAAATATTTGAATCAAATATTTAAAAAAAAATCAGATTGGAAGACAAGTAATTCGTATTATCTAAAATGGATTATTCTGTATTGGTTTTTTGCTTTGATAACTGATAGAGTGAAGGTGTTTTGTTTTTTGTGACATAAGTCTGGTACATGATCAACTTGTGTATAGTATTTGTACAGGCCATTGTTGCAAGCCAACAGTTCAATAAATACATTCAGCCAGCATTAGTTATGAAGTTAATGTACTCTTTTTTTGCTCATAATGTTGTTTTTACATAGTTTAATTTTATAAATCAAAAACTGAAGATAGGGTTCGGCAAGAGTGAAAAAAATGGACAGAAACCTGGTAATACATTATTTCAACAATATCAATACTCCCCTGGTTCTTAACAGGTGGCCTGCGGAGCATTTTAGTCTGGCCTGCGATAAGAATTAAATAATAAAAGATATAGAAAACAAACTAAAAGTAATAATCAGTAAAGATTAGGACTGCAATGGGCAATGTGCAATAACAAGTTTTTACTGAATCAACTTGGGGTATTTCAAAGCAGTGCCACCAAGAAAGGGGGCAGGGGGACAAGTTCCCTGGGACCCAAGCTTACCAGGGCTCATAGAAATTGCAAGTAGCTTTTTTTTTCAAAAATAATTACTATCATGGGTCCTCAATTTCATGGGTCTCCTAAAACAGTAGATGTTTGCGCTAGTAACTGGGACCCACACCAGCCCTTGCCTCTGTTACAGTTCTCCTCTTGGCGGCCCTGTTTCAAAGTGATGATTGCAGGACACTGTATAATAATAATAATAGTGTAGTTTTACAGTATATAGCGCACAAATCCATCTAATGTAAGATGCTCAGGGCGCTTGAAATGTGGACTAGTGACTCAATCAATGACTTTCTTCGCCCCTAAGGGTCCCTTCGTGTCTGTGCTACCCGGTAACCCGGTACCAGCAACTCTCGTTGTCCACCACAGGGGCTGTCTGTTCCAGTACACCAGGGTATCCCCCTACTCGTCTCGAAGGATGTACAGGGTTCTTTATAGTGCACACGAGCCATTGTATACACTGGGCCTACAGTTTATAGTCCTTATCCGAGAAGATTTGTTCTACCACCAGAACCATAGGTCCTATATGATTTGATCTTGCAAGTGAAGTGTTTTAGGCTTTGCCAGACAAACATGTAGGTCAAATAAAGAGAAATGGATCAAACTTTGCTTTAATTTTTAAATTTAAATATGTAAATAATAATTGTCGACTTATATAGCGCATATTGCAGACTAACCTCTATGCGCTTTACATTATTTCCCCCGGTCACTGGATCAAACACATGTAAGACAATACTCATGACCCTTAATGTTGCAATTGTAATCAGCGCATGGTTGTGTTTGAACCTACCAGGTACCCACTTGTACTCTTGGGTGGAGAGAGACAACCGTAAAGTGCCTTGCCCAGGGACACAGCGACTTGCACAGCATGAGTTTCGAATTCCCTACCTAAAGGTTGAGAGTCCAAGCTACAACCAATGCGCCAACCACTTCTACAGTGAGTGGCCTGATTATTCCAATGCAACTACAGTATTTGATGACTATGTGTCACTTATCATGCCATGCAAAAACCGTCAATTCCCACTCTCCTAGTTGGCGACAAACAAAATTTTGAGGATATTTTGAACCGGGTGGCAGAACCCTGTGTCGGAAATTGCATCCGTAGACCTCTCCATAGATTCTGGGCGGCCATAGCCCCCACCCCCATCCACTTTGCGCTCCCATTGGGTAACATCGCCATCCAACCCTGCCAATGACATTGCTCTTTCATTGGTGGGGACCGTAGAGTAAATCTCTTGTTATGTGGTGATATTAACAACCAAAAAAATAAGAACATCAATGAGGAAGAAATATTTCTTGGAAGTGTCTTTTGGCAAAATATTAAGTCAGTCTTTTATAGTTTCAGCATATGATCCCTGTTTCCTATAATATTGTACCCAGCAGGCCATGGCCACTGTACACCCAATAGTTTTACAGGTCCATGAAGTATAACACATTGCTTGCAACTTGGAGATTACCTTTGGCCTGTTGGATCAGCTCTAAAACCAGGGCAATATACTATTATAATGAATTTACCTGGTTTATATACTGGTTGATTGACATAATACTGTACATCATTCCAACAATTATCAATATAGTACAGTATTCTGTAGTGATATATTCAAACACTGTTTTATTTGCACTATAAACATTTTTAATTATTATTCTAATGTAAACCAAATATTCAATTGATTGACCATGTCATATTAATATTATACATAACATCAACTAGTTTACATATATAAGATCGGGGGGGGGGGGGGCTTGACCAGACCGATGGGGGCTTAAGCCCCCTTGCCCACCCCCCGCTGGCGCCGCCACTGCACTGACTTAAAGTGACTTTCAAAGTTGCCGTCCCCGGCGTTGTCAGTGACGTCGTATGATCTGTGTGCGATTTTTGCCAACTAACCCCTAAGTAAAAAATAGTTGAGCAATGTAGTACCTTGGAAATCAACCCAGAAACCCGGTAGTTTGTTGAATTTTTATTGTTAGCTTCCCTTCGCTGCCAAAAATAGTTTTTTTGGCAGTTGCGTCCCCGTTGACGTCGTGAGGGCATGGTGAAGGCTGGTTATGATTTGGTGGCCCATCGATTGAGTATTTTTATAGCTTATGGTGATATAACTTTAATAATTAGACAAAGACCCTGAAATTCTACCCATACATTTAAATTACTGTAGAAAACTAGATGACGTCGGTACGATGTTTCTTTACGACATTAGTTCGTCATTAGAAGTTATTTAATATAACTTTATTAAAACGTAATTCCAATGTGGCACAACATAAAACAAATTATAAACATGAAAGTGTACGATGATAAATACGGTGAAAATGAAGCTAAATTGTCATAGAAGTCTAAAACGCGAAAGAAGAACAACATTTAATAATAATAATAATAATAATAATAATAATAATAATAATAATAATAATAATAATAATAATAATAATAATAATAATAGTATAACTTAAAAAATTCAATAGTAAAAAAATTTGGGGAATCGTCGTCGGACTACGCATAAAGAGGGTCCAGACGGACCGAAAATTTGCGTCATATACAGTAAGTGTTGAATGTATGTATATATATACCTATATGCTATATATGTTTTTACACTGCTGTCAGTACTCCATACTTAGAGTCGAAATGGCTCCATTTCGTGTTAAATCTCATAAAAAAAAAAATTAATAATAATAAATAATTCTTTATGGATATGTAATTTAAAAAAACCGGTGCACCGGTTTTTTTATTTTTTTTTATTTTATTTTTTTTTTTTGCCACCGCGGTGGCGCTTCAGTCTTGGCATTGATTTGCTCCTTTGCCGTTTTGGTCTATACCTATTGCCGTTTAATTTTTGGTAGGCAGTGACATTGCCGTTTTGGTCTGTTACCGTTTTGGTACTTATCATTGACGGTTTGGTTTGTTTGCCTAGGCGTATCCAACTGTAGCATCACTCGTGGGCTTGGAATACGTCATCAGAACCTTCGATACTGATTGGTCACTTCGATGAGTGCATCGCGAAAATTTATGGTCGCAAAATAATGCTGAAAGCTAGCTCGAGGGCATGAAGCTGTATGAAGCGTGGTGACGTACGTTATTTCGCGTACACTAATTTTAGTGAAGTCGTGAAAATTTCACAGAGAGAGACAGACAAGTGGCGCGAGAGCTGAAATCGTTGTTGCTCTGCTGTGTTTTGTTTGTGTGTCATGTCTAGCTCAGTTCATATCTGTAAAAATCTTTTGCAACATTTGGCTCTGTATTTTGTAAAACAGTGAGTAGGCCTAGAGTATTGGTACTGTAGGCACAATCTGGTCCACTTTTTGGCATGTTTTGTTGATTACATTGGCTAGGCTAGGCCTTTCTTTCCGAGGTAGGCTAGCCTAGCTGGACTGTGAAGTGGGATTCTCTGACCAGCGAGATAGTAGGACTAGCTCTAAGCCTAATCCCTCTTTTGTCACTTCATACAGTAATTAGCCACCCATTAATAGGGCGTAGGCCTAGTCAGATAGCGAGGAATGCCACCCGTTGTTTCGGTCACGAACCAGTTCGACTGAAATGTATATAACGACCGATATAGCCTATATATAATATCCAGTAAATCAAGAAATTAGGCCAGGGCCTAGTGCCTAGGCCTAAGAAGTGTACTATTGGTTGTCTTAGTACCTGTATTAAATAAATTTCATCTTACATTGCAATATTTCGGTGATGATATGGCCTAAACCCTATGCTAGCCCCTAGGGCCTACTCTCTACTAAATAAAGAATGTGGATGTAAGCTTTTTTATTACGCCGTTGCTAGAGATACGGTACCGTATCGGAACTTCCGATTGCTAAAGGTACGGTAAATGATATTACGTCATGATTAGCCAATAGAAACACAGATTCATGTGTGACGTCATTCAGTGCACTACTGCTGCAAGAGTAGTGAGTGTGTGTTTCAGCGTGACCACTGCTTGGGTATTTACCCAAGATCTTGGGTATTTTGACTTGGGTTCTTGGGTATTCCATTCAAATCCTTGGGTATTTTATTTTTTCTAAGAAAATTAAATATTTTTGTCATAGAGGAAGAATTAAGAAGTAACAAAGACTATATTTCAGTCCATTATTCAAGCTTAGAGAAAATAGAACACTGTTCTATTTTCTCTATGATTCAAGTAAGCAAAACTCAACGAAGTGCACATAACATTGTTAATTGCTATAAACATGGGTTCAGAATTGTTTTATTTGGGATTTGCATTGCCATTGATCTTACCTAATTAATGCATTACATAATAAAACTTGATCATTGATCTACTGATAACACTGGCCGACTGAGGGTGTATTTTTCTATCCGTATTATCACCTCATGAATAATTATTAATTTTAATAATTAACACAAACAATTAAAATAAAAAATTGGTTTATAAATTGAACTAAAAGGAAAACTATACATGTGAAAAACAAGTATTTTTCAAATTTTAATGCATTTTCAGGAAGTTTGGGTAATTTTGGGCAATTTTTGCTGAATCTT
>NW_022731439.1:55158-60127 GCF_011630105.1 Anneissia japonica | reverse complement strand
AAATAAAGAAAATAAAAACGAAAAAAAAAAAAAAAAAAAAGAAAAAAAGAAAAATAGCATGAAGCACATACTAAATTCCATTGTTTCAATCATAAGATCATGTTTCAATAATAAATCGAAGAAAGAGAATATGTTAGTAGAAAGATAAAATGTTGTTAGTAGAAAAAAAAGCAAAACGGAAATATAAAAAAATACTTAGGCCTATGATAAACCGATTGGCGAACTAATTATAATAATGTATAGGGCCTAGGCATATTAAATTTTGCGTTTTCGCAACTCCTTCAACGCTCCATATACAGTATTTGTTCGAAATAAACCACGACCGAAATGAGGTGCGACCGAAGTGAGGCGCGACCGAAACGAAGTGCGACCGTAATGATCGGCTACCATTCATTCGACATTTGAAGCGGCAAAAAAAAGTAAATAAAAGTGAGTGTGCCACAAAACGCATATTATTTACTCAGGTTTCACAAGATAGAAGAACATTTTTATTGATTTATTGAAAAAAGAAAAGAAAAAAAAAATACAGCAACAATGCGCTCCATACATTTTGGTATTCAGCGGCCGGAATTGACCTAGGTAGGCCTAAGCAAATGTTTTAATTTTCGATTCTGCCAAAAACTCGCCTTCACAATTCGTGAGCGATCAATCGTGCACTCGACTAGCATCAGCATTCACTACGGGCGCAAATGCGGGTGTGATCCGGTGACGTCAAAGACCGGTCACTTTTTAAAGTTATATTTCCCTAGGAGAAAATATAACGTTTCCGATCCTCGTAGCGCTAGTCAAGTGATGCCATTTCGACCAATCACGTACTCGTATTTACATAGGCTAAAAGGATATGATATCAGTGGTGGATTTAGCAGGAATTCGAAATAGAGGGGCCGAGGGAAGGATATTCACAGATGGCTGCTCTGTACCACCTCATCCCCGCCATGGGTGAAAAGTATATGATTATAGCACTCGTAGTTGGTCGGAAATTAATGGCACTCACAGACTTAAAACTTGAATACCATTCTCTTTTTATCTCTATTGTTTTCACAAATTTTACAAACCCCTAGGGGTCCCTTAATCCGACACGGGGTATAATATGATACATGTCCTACAGTCGATGTCGGTGACACATTATTCTGTTATGAATCAACAAAGCTCGGACCGCCGCACAAGAGCACGCAGACGTTACGCCACTGGTTCTTGTTTTCGTTTAAAATTCTAGACACGGTTTATCAGAATGTATGTAGTGCATAGAAATGCTGGATGGTCGCAGATCGATATTATTTTGGAGAAAAAAAAAAACACATGAATTATTAGAATTGGATTTAAAATTTTTTTTTATAGGGGTTAGCACGTTTGCAAGTATTTAGGCACAATGGACTGTACCGCATTATAAAATGTACCGTAACTAAACACAAACCTATCCCAAAACTTAAATCTAGTAAGTCTTATTAGGAAACCACAGTGTCTATTCAAAATATAACGTACGATCCTGGTACTTTGTTTAAGCATATTAAGGCAAAAAAGCAAATTTACCATTTCATGAAAGTGCAAAGATGTTTGTAGTTGATTCATGTTGAAAATTCGTTAAAAGGGTTGTTTATAAGTCAGTGATTTATCGTGTATTAATGCAAACTGTTCTGGATATGGGGAGCCAAACAAAACACTACCTGTTCTGTCATATTAAGGCAAAAAAGCAAATTTAGCATTTCATGAAAGTGCTCAGATGTATTTTTAGTTTGTAGTTGATTCAAGTTGAAAATTCGTTAAAAGGGTTGTTTATAAGTCAGTGATTTATCGTGTATTAAAGCAAACTGTTCTGGATACGGGGAGCCAAACAAAATACTACCTGTTCTGTCATACAAAACCATGTTTGTAAGGCACAAATCATGTCTTGTAATAGAGAAATTTATTCTGTCTATAAAAAATGTTTAGTAAAGAAAAAACTAGGTTTGTCTGTACAAAAGAAAAAAAATAACATATTTCTCTGTACAAAACATATTTTGTAAAAGACAAAACCATGTTTGTCTATTCAAAACATGTTTTGTAAAGACAAAACCATCTTTGTCTGTACAAAACATGTTTTGTAAAAGCCATGTTTGTCTAACACATGTTTTTAAAAAGGACAAATCATGTTTGTCATCCTTCTCCCCTCAAATTATCATAGGAGTGATGTTTTTGCCCTTCCTGACTTGTAATCGTACTGAATACTCACGTCCCCAAATACAAGCGAAAAAAATTCGCAAGTGATTCAGGTGGGAATCGAACCCACGACATCCAGGTATCTAGCATAATGTCTTAACCACTAGACCACTGAGCTTGCGCTTAGTGAATACAGTAGTGATGAATTCGATCCCTTAATAGCAGCGGGTACTGCAAGTGTAATTAGAAAATGAGTTTGCGTCAGGAAATTATCATAGGAGTGTTGTTTTGCCCTACCTGACATGTAATCGTACTGAATACTCAGTACGTCCCCAAATACTAGCGAAAAAAAAAAATCGCAAGTGATTCGGGTGGGAATCGAACCCACGACCTCTAGGTAACTAGCCTGATGTTTTAACCACTAGATCACCGAGCTTGCGCTTGGTGACTAGTGATGAATTCGATCCCCTAATAGCATCGAGTACTGCAAGTGTAATTAGGAAACGAGTTTGCGTCATGTAAGGAAATTATCATACGAGCGATGTTTTGCCCTACCTGACGTGGTAATCGTTCTGAATACTCAGTACGTCCCTAAATACTAGCGAAAAAAATTCGCAAGTGATTTGGGTGGGAATCGAACCCATGACCTCCAGGTACTAGCCTGACCACTGGACCACCGAGCTTACCAAGGCTTTTCGAAAAGTTATTTTACAATAAAATGTACAAATAAAGTTTGAGAAGTTTAAAAACTGTTGAAATTTATTCGAGCGGAGGCTTATTATTGTGTGTGTGTTAACTGCAACCTAGTGGTTTGTTTTGATGTTTTACCCACTACAGTAGCTTTGTTTTAGTGACTAATTCGGTCTATTGCAGCTGTGGGTAGCCACGTAGGAACGCAGCAGAATACCGAAGTGCCCAAGGATGCACACTAAACCATATTTATGTCTGATTTATTCTATCAACCAACATTTCCAGTGAAAATAATGTTACAGCCACCATATTACTTTTGTTTTGAATTTTTTCTAGGTTTAAGCACAGCGTATAAAAATCACCACAAGGGATTGTTCTGCTTTGCGTCGACCACTGGTTCCTCAGAGGGATCCTATTCCTAATTCCTAAGTTACTCACAAAAATAGCACCTATGTGTTACTTTAGTTAACAAAAATGCACAATTACGTCTTGCATTAAAAAATATCTGTGTGTATTTTAAGAAAGTAAATATAGTTTGGTTCAATATTTTGGTTAGTATTAATAAAAAATTTCTTTGCAAACATGTCAATTATGATGGAAATGAAGTATTTATCAAGCAGTAAACAACAGTGACGTTAGAATGGGTGTGGTTCTTGACAAAACAATAAATTCAAACGTACAGCATGTTTCAAATTAAGTGAACGATATAAATTTTATAGTTCAGGTTCTATGGTCATATATGAGAGGTTTTAAAAGCGCCAAATACAAACATGATAATCTGAGATTACAAACCCTCGCCCTGCTGTCGCGCCATATCTTTGTTATCCGCTGGTTGTTGTTAAAAGGGTATAACATTACTGGCTAAATGTATTAGGTGAAATGTAGCCGAGTGCTGAAGATGCACGTTTTTTGTGTGTAACGAAAATGGAACGTATAGGGTTCAAATCTCACTCTTGTTTTTTTTGTTTTTTTTGTTTTTTTTTTCAATTTTGTTATTAGTGCATATATATTAAACATTAAAAAAAATATGAAAGATAAGATGCACATATAATAATAAAATAATAATAATAATAAGAGTGAGATTTGAACCCCATACATTTGATTATGCTATTAATAATTATATTAAAAATTATTATTATTATTTCATTATTTTTTTAATTTTTAATATATTATGCACAAATAATAAAAATAACAAAATAATAAAAAATATTATGAAAGAAATATCAAATATAAGATGTGTATAAGAGACAGCTTTACGTTCGATCATCTTTACACACAAAACGTGCATCTTTACCGCTTGGCTACATCTTATAATCACCCCTCCCCCTCCCCCCTTTATTTCATTATATAAAGATATTTTTTTTTAAATTGGGATAGCAGCTAAAAAACTAGAAATCTGCATCTCACTTCTCCAATCCATCAGCCAAACGGGGTCTAACATATAGACCTCAAATAGCAAACCCATCAGTCGGGCTTACATGCCTTCCGGGCTGCCCTCAGTCCACTGGATAGAATTTGACACATGGTCGGTACGCTCGAGCCAGCCTGACCTAGCCAAATGACTCAGTAGAACTATTCGCTCGAGTTGGCTCTGTCAGTTGCGACAAATCTATATAAATAAATAACGTTCTAAAATATCCTACTTCTGATGAGCACCAAAATCGAAAAGGACCGAGATACATGTATTTTGTCAGTGTAAAGTTAAATGGTCCAGTATTTTTTGAGTTATGCTCCCAGAAGGACAAACACAAACTTCACAGACAAAAAAACTGAGACAGACAGAGAAACGGAGCTCATTGCAATACCCCCCCCCCAATCGAAAAACGTCCACTAATTATAACCAAAAAAATTGCGACCTTGTTCCCAGAATCATTATAAAATTAATCACATAACAGTACACTATTAAGATTGTATGAATGTACAAATGAGTTACAATAAGAATACTTACGAAAGCCTATTCATGCCACTTAAGTATATAAAATCAAAATGTAATCCGAAATTTCGGATTAGTAATCCGTTATTTCGAATTAGTAACTCGTTATTTCGGATTACTAATCCGAAATTCGAATTAGTAATTCGTTATTTCGAATTAGTAATTCGTTATTTCGGATTACTAATCCGAAATTTCGAATTAGTAATTCGT
>NW_022731439.1:51859-54874 GCF_011630105.1 Anneissia japonica | reverse complement strand
ATTAGAAATCCGAAGTAACGAATTACTAACTCGAAATAACGAATTACTAATTCGAAATTTCGGATTAGTAATCCGAAATAACGAATTACTAATCCGAAATTTCGAATTAGTAATTCGTTATTTTGGAATAGTAATCCTAAAAAACTAATTACTTAATTCGAAATTTCGGATTAGTAATCCGAAATAACGGATTACTAATTCGAAATAACTAAGTACTAATTCGAAATTTCGGATTAGTAATCCGAAATAACGAATTACTAACCCGATATTTCGAATTAGTAATTCGTTATTTCGGATTAGTAATCCGAAAAAACAAATTACTAATTCGAAATAACGAATTGCTTAATTCGAAATTTCGGATTAGTAATCCGAAATAACGGATTACTAATTCGAAATAACGATTTATTAATTCGAAATAACGGATTACTAATCCGTTATTTCGGATTACTAAATTTCGGATTACATTTTGATGATTTTATATACTTAAGTGGCACAAATAGGCTTTCGTAAATACTAGAGCGCTGACTCCACACGCGCAATCTTTTGTACTGCCAGCAACATAACACAACAAACATGCACACGCTATATGCACGTTATCGTCTATGTGTATCTTCCCCTAACTACCATCCGGTATGTCAGTGTATAGCAATGAAGTCGTATCATGCTAGAATGACACCCCGGTTTAGACAAGTATAATCGTTCCTAGCGCTCTCAGAAATACCCTGAGACGAGTATACTCGACGTTTCTTGTTTTTTATACTACTACTAAAAAATAAAAACCTCACTTGTGGCATTTTAACTTAGCCTTAATTTATTCTTATTTTGTTCTTAATTTTTCCGCAATTTCGACAGCCTCATTCTTCTTATAAAATGTGCTCTTATAAAAAAAATGTAAGTAATGTTGCTATTAAAACGTACAACGTTACTCGTATCATGATGATCCTTTTATACAGTATACCCCGTCACGGGTTCAATGGATAGATAGCGTATACATAATTATTCTTATACCTCTGTATATGTTTTCTGTCGATGCCAAGAATAAAAATGTTGATTAATTTGTTTCAAATGCTTCTAGTTGTTTGAATCAGCTCATTTACAGTCGCTTTTAATCCACTCTTTATATCAAGCTTTGCTATTATTCATTTAAAAGCAGAACTGCTTGTTTCTCCATGTCCTCCACTGGTAATTTTTTGATAGGCCCTATCGCTGTGTTCACGGACATATAGAGATTAACATGATAAAATGCCTTCAAATTAGTCTAATAGGACGTAAGAAAGCAAATTTTTCCGGGCTGGATACGGGCCTGGTACATATGTGCTCAGTATTTAGGTGACACACAGAAAAGAAAAAGTAAATGATACCTTAGTGAAAGAATTGAATTTGGTCTATGTTTCATTTAATAACCTTTGTAATATGTTTAAAAAATTCAAAACTAATTCCATAACGTAGAACTGGCGATTCGTCATTAATTAGGAGAACGGCATGTCAACTTAAGTAATTGTTTTTTTTAATTACCTTAGTGCTGCAGTGCATTCTTTACCAGAGTCTGCTGCATGCATTCTATTCCTAATTAACAATATTTGTTTTATGCGAATGTACAGTAAATTAGCTTACTAGCTCTTGCTGACGATATAGAAAATCCAGACTGGAACTTGGGAATAACTTTTAGCTGCAGTATAATCTCTCAATTATTGTAACCAGTATTTCAGGAAACTGTGGAAAGAAGAATTCATTACGGTACATTGATAATAAACCTTAAGCCAGAATCAAAATGAAACAAATCACGTACCCTCGCTGCAACGTATTTCTATTCCATATTATTGTTACCCATTGTTTATATATTTCTGCTCTTGGGAATCATTGGCAGCCACCTTTTAGACTCCATATCGTGGTAGGTTGCATGCAGGTTAAAAGTTGCATCCGACCTTTTTAATTCAGCTTCTAGCATATACTATGAATAGACTTCTTAGTCAGGAATCCAGGATATTTCTTTCTTTCCTTCAAAGTTTTGGGGTATTTGGATTGATGAGGACACAATTTTCTTCTTCAATTAATGACATCTAAATTCAGCATACACTTTTTACTGAAATAAGATAAAAAAAAAAAAATATTATGAAAGAAATATCAAATATATAAAACAGTACACCTCTGAAGCGGATTATACTGAAAACATAACATAATTTAAAACTGTTTGTTAAGTGTGAATAAATATACTTGATAATGTTTGCTCAGCACAAAAGAAGCATATCTTTTATTTATCGTGCTAGTCATAAACGTTTTATGTATCGATATTAATAAATTTCAAACTAAAATCTAGTATATATGGGTAATAAATAAATAAACACTGGTACATTAAATTTAAACGTGCTGAAACCTCGAAATTGGATTATTTATTACCGATTTATTCTTTATATTTTCAGAGTAATGTTGATATATCCAAGGAAAATGTACTAATTGTTGTAATAATCAAATATTACCTAACAATATATGACACTACATTGTTATTTGTGTTCCTTATGCTTGTTCAAAATATATTGTTTAATAGTAAACTTCGATTGCAATACATTGGTGACATATAAATTGTAATGACGTCACATAAAATGATTTGCGTACTTGAGAATATTGAGTTCTTGTTTTCGTCTTTTCGTCTAAATTCTATACACGGTTTATTGTTTAATAGTAAACCTCGATTGCAATACATCGTTGACATATAAATTGTAATGACGTCACATAGAATGATTTGCGTACTTGAGAATGTTGAGTTCTTGTTTTCGTCTAAATTCTATACACGGTTTACCAGAATAAGAAAGTATAATACATACTCCAAGTATTGAAATACACGCCATCGTGTTGGGATTCAATATTTCGACATTAATTATGTCATCATCAGGAATGAAAAATTATCCATATTAGCAAGCTTATAAGCACTAGTACCAAAAGTGTTTAACCAATCAAAACATTACTTCTAGTAGGTGACATAGCAGTGATTTAAACAAAAGATCAAAGCATTCTTAC
>NW_022731439.1:47369-51461 GCF_011630105.1 Anneissia japonica | reverse complement strand
TAAAATTTATCTGTCTATGAAAAGCATTGAAGTAACTTAGAATTTGCGGGAAATCATTGGGCTTAGCTAATACTAGCGTGTCGTCCACAAAACGAGTATAAATCTTAATAGTACCTGATTCAATAAGTTTAGGAACAATAGACTCTTCTAGTTCAGTCATTAAAATATTAGCTAAAACTGGGCCAAGAGGCGAACCCATTGAGACACCATCAGTTTGTTTATAAAATTCAAGTGTAAAGTTATAGCATACATCTGCTACCGTAGGCTTAAAACTGATTCTGAATGATATAAACGTTTAAAAATGGTCGGACACAATTATAATTACCTTAGTAAGGGGAACATTTGTAAACAGAGATTCAACATCAAAAGATACAAAACGGTAACCTAAATTATATAAATTGTTTGGTATAGCTTTAATGCGGTCAGCAGCATCAAAATAATCTTTAAGGACAAAGTCATTAGCCGTTAGAGGGCCTAATAAGTTTGATAAGTACTTAGCTACTGAATAATAACAAGTACCGGTCGTGTCAATAATAGGTCTTAGGGGTGGAATATTATCAAAATCTTTATGTAATTTAGGTAGTCCATGGGCTCTAGCAGGCATGGTTGATACTGGACGAATTTCTTTGTATTCAGTTTCAGTTAGTTCATTTCTATTAAATAGTGTCCGGAGGTAGGCTTGTAGGGAGTTAAGCTGCGTAGTTAATGAACAGTTAGATAGTTTCTTAAACTTAGATGAATCAGAGAACAAGTTTGTCATAGATGTGATATAATCAGTTTTCTTCATTATCGCAACACCATTTCCTTTATCAGGTTTAAGAATTACATACTTATTACGTAAGATTTTTAAAGTATTAATACGTTTGGCATCACAATTTAAATTTCGGTTATCAAAGTAAAGAAAGTTACATGTCATTGCACGAATTGAGTTCTTAATTTTCTCACGTTTAATAAATGATTTAGGTAGAGCATCAGCATTATTAAGTTGTTCCCAAATTGATTCAGCATAAACAAACATATCAGAGTCCTTAGGTCGTGTAGCTAATCCATTACGGATACCAAATGTTAAGACAGATTCTTCTTCCTTAGATAATGTTTCGCCAGTTAAGTTAGTAATTATATGGTTAGGGTTCTTACACGTTCCATTGATTATTGCATGTTCACGTAGAAGGTTGTTAAATTTACGTCCATGGTGGTTTACCAGAATGTACTTAGTAAAGACAAAACCATGTTTCTCGTAACAAAAAATGTTTTGTAAAGCAGAAACCAGGTTTTTCTATACAAAACATATTTTTTTAAAACAAAATCACGTTGTCTTCCTCCTCATTATGAATAAATAATAGTTTATCAGACGGAACGTGTTTATTCAAGTTTATTAAAGGAATAATTATATAAAAAGGCTTTTTGAAAATTTATGTTACGATAAAATTTATATATATAAATATGGAGTTCAAAAAACTGTCGAAATGTATTCAAGCGGAGGCTTTGGTGTGAAAGAACTGCAACCTAGCGGTTTGTTTTGATGTTTTACTCACTACAGTAGCTTTGTTTATATAGTGCAGCAGTTTGTAGCCATGTGACAATGCAGAATACCGAAGCGGCGGTGCTAATACGCTACAGCTGAGTTAAGTCTCGTGTGCACTTTTGCGCGTACTCAATCTCTTTTCAAAGACAGGTATATGGGCGCAAGGCAATTCAACAGAAGTAGTCCACCAGAAATACGGATTTGAAGCACCAAAGTTGGACATAATTGCAACAAAACGTTTTTTTATGAATACATATAGTTAAATTTTATATTTACAACATACAAAAAGTTTACCAAAATATACCCACGGGAAAGGTGATTTTTATAGCAAAGAAAACTGAACTATTTCACTGGGCTCATACGCCCTGCCTACGATGTGTGTGCTGTGCCTTGGTTACGAAGCGCTTCAATTTGATTTCCCGCTGACGCTTTTGATTTGGTTAACATACTTTCAACAGTCTGCGCGTACTCCTTTACGCAACACGTATGTACGTACGCAAGTTCGTACGTACGTCACGTCCCAGAATGTAAACACGGAAGTAAAACTTAAATTGTTAGTAACCTCTGTAATATTTATAGTCCACCAGAAATACGGATTTAAAGCACCAAAGTTGGACATAATTGGTTCTACGACAATAATTCAATTTTAATTTTAAATACAATGACATGATAGGTACGATTAATTTGCCTTTATTATACAAGTATGAGAAAAAATGTGTAAAGATAAATTGGTTTTCGGCTCATGAAGTAGGTAAAGTAGATAAATCGAAGACAATTATGTTTTATATTTCTATCGCCGCGATTCATATTAGATACAAGAGACAAGATACAAAGATAGCTTTATTGTCAATGTGAAATATGAAATTAGTGTTTCTCATGGCAACAAAAGTATATAAATAACAAAGAAACATATGATCAATGATGATTAATTTTACATCACATATATAGTATTAATTAGATCTATATGGTTGCCGAAAATCGTTAATAAAAGAAATTTGTTGAAGCTTCATTTTGCCTGGTGATGTGATGATGATGAATTTTACTATAGTATATAAAAGTGTCTTTTCCCATCTAGCTACTATTTTATATTTCTTTTTTACCTCAGTCCCAACCACGTACGGCTGAAGTAGAGCTAAGAAAATGTATGATTACTGCACCTGTATGAGGCCGAAAATTAAATTGAAAAGCGGTTTTAGATAATTATTTTCTTTATTAAGTATGTTTATCAAATTATATTGTTGTTGGAAGACACTACAGTACTCCGATATAAAGTAGAACCCCTAATCAGGGGCCCTTTTGGGACTTCTCAATAAGATAAGGGTAGGCCTACCAATATTCAAGGGACACAAACCAAAGCGTGAAATTGTACCCTTATTAGGGGTGTTGGTATAATGTTTTCAAAATTAAAAAATTTTATTTATATTGACCTAAAAGTGAATTACAGTAGAACTAATTTATGTTAATAATTTTCAAAGCAAAATTCATTTATCGTCAGCAGTAATGTAATCAAAACTACAATAGTTATGTTAAGTTCCCATTTTCGTGATGCGAAATCAATGACCAATATTCTTTTTCTTTTAATATTGAGCTTTCTATTGGATGCATGTATCATGAATAGAGTAAATGACTCAATAATTAGTAGTTAGTATGTTATGATACAGATTTGAATCCTAAGAATAAATTCAAAAGGCGTCAAAATATAAGTTGAAGGATTTTTTTTATTTTGAGACTGCTCTAGTTTTTGCGATACTGTACAATGAAAAAAAAAAACGGTACTCGACAATAAATAAAGTAGTAGTCCTACATCAGTAGACCGATGCATTTCTGGTTCCATTCTACACCTAGATACTTACTGATGAGATTACATTGAAAATTGTCCTAGGCCTACGTTACTAAGATTTTCTCTATACGTTCATGCGTGCGTTAGCCGAAAAAAACGTTGCAATGAGGGGAAAGTAACACACTTCAAGGTGTGCGTGAGACTGAACCGGGAAGCAAGAGAACAATGCCTAGGCTAGGGCCTAAAATGAAATGTTATTACAAGGCCTCAGGCCTAGACTTTACAATAAAATTTGTCTGGGTCATACATGGAACTGCTGTGGCATGATTCCAGTTAATTTCCAATATTTACAGCTCTGTAATTCCTGTAAACCGGGAGAAATATATAGACCGTGGGTTGAGGATCGAAAACGTTCAATTCTGTGACCCACCAATCCGGGCTACCTGGCTTTTGCACAAAAATGTCAATACTATTAAATTGTAACATAATTTGATTGTCGGCAATCGTGGAATTTGGGGAAACTGTAACCAAAAATGAGAATTTATATCAAAAGTTGCTACATAACTATAGCCAATCAGAAGACGACTAACAATGAAGTTTGGCTTAGCTGCAAGGCCCTCAGCCAATCACAAACTATCTTCTATGTCGTTTGTCCAATGTAAATAGTAAACAACACACTCCACTTGTAAGTATGGCGTTGGACAGAAGTTCTTCAAATGATAAATCTGAGCCGGTTTCAGGCATATTTTTGTGATACATGTTGTAAGAACATAGAGTATGGTTGTGT
>NW_022731439.1:32287-46015 GCF_011630105.1 Anneissia japonica | reverse complement strand
CTCTAAACGTATGCATTTTCCTTTAGTTTGAAGGCGTATGCGGATTTTATAAGTCCGCAATGATATAACAGAACAGTACTTGCTGATAAATGATAATGAATACAGCAAAACAGCAAAACTTTCATTATTTCTAGTTTCTTTTAAATTGTTTATGCTGGTTGGCTACATTGATAATATTATATAATTGTAATAGTTAACACATGTCTATAAGTGGATTGGATTGAACTCTATATTCAGCTATGTTTAAAGCAGTTCTGTGTAGGTATATGATGTGCTACAGTGTTTCAATAATATTCATATAAAAGTTCAGATTTTTATCATAAACTTCTTTCAACCTTGTGTTTACTGTTGTGTAGTTAAATGTATATTCCCAGTGAGTGATCAGAGAGATAATGAAAGTGCTGATGGGATGCAACTGGCTGAACTGGAGATATTAAACATTTATTTGTTTCACCTTATTGGAATCATCAATTGCTTTACTTTTATTCATTAATTCAGTCCATATTATCAAGGTCTTCAAGCAGTTAAACAAAAATCAACAGGCATGGCAAGAAATGCTGATTAATGTTAATTATTTACATTGCATGCAAATAAAAACATTTGAAATTTTACATCAGCCTCAATGTGTTCTTATTTTTTTGTAGTAATTCAGCCTCAGTTTTCTTTTGAACAACTGTACATTTTTTTAATTATAGAAAAAAAAAAAAGAGTGATGATTCCAAATAGAATCAAAATATATTATATATTTACAGGAATTTCCTGTCTCGTTCAAAGTGGATGAACATTACTTCCTTCCCTTCCTACTTTGCATATGTAGGCCTAGATAAGTAATACAATACACATATATCAGTACAGCACGGTCGACGTTGGCTTAAAAAACTACGGTATGACAGTCGACAGAAGACGGAAAATGCAATTTACTACATCTAAAATCTTACAACTATTACCAATGTATTTTATTTAATGGCTGGTATACTTATATCATATTGAAATATTCCACTAAAACCGGAGAACTTTCGTCCAAATTGCTACACATTGTCACTTTCCTCGCGACATTGTTTACATTAGTTACCGAGTTTACAAGAACGTTTGTGATTGCACTAATAGCGTCTCATCAATGATTAACTGGTATGGTAAGTGTGCTGTGATTGGGTACTGCTTTCGTGAACGACATTATTTTTTCGAAGATAAATTCTCATTTTTGGTTACAGTTTCCCCAAATTTACGATTGCCGACAATTATATTATGTTTCAATAAAATAGTATTGACATTTTTGTGCGAATGCCAAGTAGCGCGGATCGGTGGGTCACAGAATTCGTAAACTAAGCCGATTTTGGAGCCTCAACCCACGGTCTATAATGAAACCACCCCCTTGATGCATGCCAAGTCTTCAAATCCCAATGGAGAGCAAGACCTCATTTAAACTTCCTGTGCAGTGTTTTATCAATTTTAATTTATACACTATGCCCCACACAAAATGCAAGACAAAATATTTACACAAAATAATTACAATACAAGCATAGCTGAAGTTTAATTATGGACAGAAAGATGATATTGTCAAGATTGAAGATTGTTTATCCATTTGGAAAATCAGTTGATACATCACATCACAAAACAAAGAGCAGGATAATTATAATTAGGTGTTAAAACTTAATCGATAGTTGATTTTTAGTGGATAGTTTTACAAATTTATTTTTATATCTATTTGTTAGGTTTGAGTTTTGACAAAAAAAAAAAATTATAAAGAGTTAGTCTAGGAACTCAAATTATTTGTCACCTTTCATGAATGAACCTTACAATGCGGACATATGCATTTTCCTTATTTCTGTTCGTAATAACAAAATCAAATAACACAATAAACCAACTGAATTCAAATCAAACAACTTTTTATTTTTATGCAGGTAAATGTTAAAATATAGTTTAATGATACTCTTTGGGAAAAACAATGTAACTGCCATGATTAGGCAGACCCTCCATTAAAAATCAGCAAAAAAGAAAAAAAATACAAATCTGACATTCAGCATAGATATATGTACCTGCTGGGAGTTGTGTGTGTGAATGTATGTGGTTTGATATGCCATTAATAATAGAATCAACCTTAAAAACGTTTTTTGGCAATTGTTTATGAAGTTATAAGCCATTATATACGATTTTACCGTGACGTAACTGGCCATGTACGATCTTTGTGTGCATGCAGTAACCATGGTTGTTGTAACTTGCATAATCAAGTCATGGGCCTATAAGTGCATCAGCCGGTTGTCAATAAAAGAGTTACAATTTTAAGGTTGATTCTATTATTAATGGCATGTCAAAATTCCCCTTTAGAACAAAAAATCATTTTGCTAGTTCTCTTTTAAGCTTTGAATGTTTTGATTTATGTTAATGCAAACCTTGACTTTCTCACTGCCATCTGTATTCATCCCACCACTGCATCTTTTTTAGGGGGTAGCTGAAGACAAGCTACCATATCAGTGAAGGCCATTGTTTTATCATTCACAAAATTTACTTCAGCCATACTGTGCACACACCTAAAGAGGCACTGATAAACAACCATGGAGTATCAGCGTCATGGGTGAGTATTGTACTGTACAATTGAACAATTAGGATAGAACACAATATCTTTCAAAATGATTCTAGTTTAATGTAGTGACATGTTATTTTACAATCCTTTCATCTGCATCAATATGTTAGGATTTCTTTTTATGATGATCCAAAAACAAAATGTTTTTGACTTGCAACAAAGATAAAAAATAAACAAAGTTGGATTTTAGTACTACTGTACTGTAATTAATTATATCTATATTTCATTTTCATCTTAATGAAAACTGTTTTAATTAAAATATAAAAACAGTTTTTATTAAAATATTTTTGTAAATTTTGTTAACAATGGCGATAGTGATCATGCCATGTCCAGGAATTGCATTTAAGGAAGTACAGTCTCAATTGTCTTAAGAATTTGGACTTTTTTCGATTTGGGGGATGTGTCCATCCATCACATCTCCTGGATACGGGCCTGGTTATGATGTCAAATATTTAAATTCATCATTCAGTGTTGATGAAAGTAGTCTGTATTAAATATCATGTCAAAGCAAAATATACTGTATGATTCAGTTACACACTTTGCTTGTGTATTATTTCACAGAAATGTGTTATTTAAGGCTATTAGACACGGTGACTGGCAAGAAGCAAGACGTATCTGTGAAGAACATCCCAACCTTATTAACACTTACAGAAACATTTGGGTGTGTATTCAGCTGATTATATACAATTCTGGGTGTAATTTAGTGATGAATTATCATTTTATTGGTTCTTCACTTCAGGCCTAAAGTTACTGTAGTCCCAAACATTGCCTTAAGGCCTGTCTAGACTCTAAAATTTTATTTCACAAAAACATGTGACATGCCCAACTCTTATACACATCTAGATGTGTATAAGAGACAGCATGATGACTATATTTGGGCATACAACAGTTTTTTTGTCAAAGAACATTTGATAGTGTGGACAGAGCTTTAGTTTTAGTAATTATTAGCTGTGTGAGGCTTGTGTAGGCCACGGCTTGTGTAATATCCTTAGCTACGAGGATTCAGTGCTTATGATGGTCCATCTGTGCAGCTGTTCTTTGTACAGTGATTTCAATGTTTGCACAGACAAATTTACATTCTTTCTCCACCCTACCCAGTTCCCTTCCAATATGTTCTTTATCCTCACAACTGATTCCCAGCCAAACCCAACTTTTTTTGCTAAAAAGACAAATGCCAAAAAAGTGCTGTAACAAATCTTGGCTTGTCATTGCCAAGATATTGTGGCCAATACAAATCAGTGCAGTGAATATAATGAACAAGAGTTAACAACATAACCACATCAATTTCACAACAAAGGTACAACTGTCTTACAATTCTGTTGCAGTAAACTATGTTTTTTTCCCCCATTACTAAGGTAGAACAAGATTTTTTCCTAACATTTCCTATAAAGTTGTACTTCTATGGTGAATCATGATTGACCACAAAACCATAGCAAACATTGTGTGTGTGGGGAAGGGCATTAAAGTGTTAGTTGGCCTTGCCAGCATTTATTTTTTTAATTACTGTACTTGCGTTTTCTGATCCCCTGGTGTAAGCTGATCCCCTCAACCCTAATTTACACTGTATTAGGAACGTTTTTATGTGTGTCTTGCACTATACAGATTGCTTACAATTTTGTAAACAATGAGTCCACCTACCAACGATTTGAATGTTTGATGAAGGTGTGTTGTTATTTTGTACATTTGTATGTTTGTTTTATAGGATGGAACACCATTATTATATGCTATGAGACACCAACCACCTGCACCAGAAGACTTGATGCTACTGATGGTTGAAAAAGCTACAGTAGGGAATATAGAATATGAAAACTGGGTAAATGAAATTCAATAGCATTGTATGTTATTCAAAAAACAAAACATGTATATATATTATATACCGGTAATAAACTAATTAACTCAGTAAATTACAGTCAATTATTTCATTCTGGACTAGCGATGAGATTTTTTATTGTTTTATTTTAAACTGAGTAGCCAGCCTATAATCATCATTTAAAAATATAATATATAAATAAGAATTTTTTTTTAATGTGAGAGATAATGATGTTTATAGATTAATTTATACTCTTTACTGGCTATATTGTTGACAAAAAATGTTATACTGTATCACAATTAGTCTTCCTTGAAAATATAAATTTGTCTTAGAAGAAGTGAAGCTGTCTTTTTAATTATTATATTGTATGCATGGTTTTACTTGAAAATAATCATTAAAAAACATTGAAATATGTAATCTTTATGTATAAAATTATTAAATATGTGCAGCTAATGACATGACATGTTATTGTGATTAGTTATGTGTGTTGTTGGTATGTTTGTAATCCTTTACCTTATTTTATGTTTGTCTTTTAGTTGGGTAGAACTGTTATCAGTTATTTGGCACAGCATATGTATACATCAGCATTGAGATGTGCATTGGAAAAGTCTGCAAGCAAAATAAACACAGGAGAATATGTAATATCCTTCGACGGTAAATAAAGTTAATATCATCAAATTCAATCACAAACCTGAGTGAGCTAAACTGGTTGTAGCTACTGGTGTGTCTACAAAGAATTTTCTTTGACAACTCCATGTCAGACTTTTTCATTTTGAACTATTCCATTCCTCAGGGTTCAATTTTGGGACCTCAGTAGTTTTCGTTAAATTTTAACCTTTCTTATCATATTTATGCTGATGATAGACAGATCTATATTTCTTTTAAACTTGCTGAAGAATTTGATGTGAAGATTGAATCTCTCAGAAATTGTATTTCTGAGTTGAAAACTTGGATGTCCGAAAACTTCTAAAAGTAAATGAGCACAAGACAGAATTCATCGTCTTGTTTCCCTCAACAAAGGAAAATATGCCAAGACCTCCACATCAACATTGGGGAATGTCAGATCGATCAAGTACCTCATGTATAGAATTTGGGTATTACGCTTGATTCTTCACTGACTTTGAGTTAGCACAGCCCAAAATCACCAGCTCCTCAACATATCACTTGCATTTGTTACCTCACATCTTGACTTTGAAATTCTCTTGTTTTTTTGGTTTTGAAACAAAAAATTATGACAAGGCATGTAGACTATTGAACACTGTATTTATTTTCGAAAGAAATTTTCGACCAGTCCTCTGGCCTTCTGGTGTTAAAGATTAAACAATTCTTAATTAAGATTACATAGTAGAATAGTAAGATGGGAAACAGACCTAACTACACTATAAGTGAATAATTATGAAATCTTAAAATGTAAATGCTGGAATATATGAATTAAAAATACATTAACCAATATGCTTATAATTAGGCTTATACAATGTACAGATAAAGATATATATACATATAAATTGACATATAAAAATAATGGTATGGTGTTAATAGAGAAAGCATATAAGATGTCAATTGTGAACTGAATAGAGATGGTTAAAATTAATTGTATGGGAATTTTTAATCACTGAGAATCTATATCTTTATTGAGGCATATGGTGTGGGCATGTGTTCAAAAGTTTGAGTTTGGAAATGCGGCGATCGTTCAGAGATTTAAAGTTATTGGCTATGAGTAGACATCTCAAATCATGGATATTATCCTTAGGAGAATTGAAATGTGTGGCTATTGGAAGGTTCTTACCGGTGCGGATTGATGATTTGTGATTATTAAATGAATGAGGTTTTGTGGGATGCGTGAGGATGTGAGGAGGGATTTCATATGGCAATATTAAATGTAATAAGCCTCGCTGTTAAATATGCAAACATATTATCACTAACAACACAATCACACTCACAGTCACTACAAAATTCACCCCTCTCAACTCACATGTGATTCGACTACCAACATGATTTACATCATAATTTGTAATGCATGTGATCATAGCACCTACATCGGTGAAACCGGTGGAGCTTCTTTTAGAAGTAGATTTAATAATCGTAAATCATCAATCCGCACCAGTAAGAACCTTCCAATAGTGTAGTCCGCTTCCCACCATATTATTCTACTATGTATGTTTAATCTTTAACACCATTATCTCAATACTTGACCGCTTAGATGTCTGTCAGATTTCACTTTGTATATTACAGCATAAACTATTAGATAATTGGCCTATATTCCATCTATATCACTATTGGTGTCATTACTAGCTATGTAGCGGTGCCATCATCGTAAATTTTCTTATTTTGAGCCCCAACCTTGGTGGGGCTGAGGTGGTATAGACCCTCCATCTGTCCTGGGCCCCTATTTCTAATTCCTGGATCCTCTACTGCATTATTTAATTTCGCTTTACTTTTATGTCATATACATTAATTAGTTTTCATGTGTACTGACATTGAGTATCATTTTGTAGATGGAGATATTATGCCTCAGGGACGAGCACCACTACATTGCTGTCTACGTGTTCAGGGTACTTATGATGAACAGCGAGAAACAGCACTGTGCTTGATAACATATGGAGCCTCTGTCTACCTACAAGATAGTGTAATGTATAGAAAAAAAAAATGATTCCGAAGGATTAGTCAATGTCTTTATTACAATAATACAAACATTCCTAATAACCAAAACCAACCTAATACATAAGAGCATTGATTTCCATTCTATACGAATGAATTCCATCAATTATTCTTGAACCAATAAATATTGTGATACTGATAGTGTTGGTCATTCCTTTGAATTATTATTTTCACCATTATCATTTATAAATCTTCAAAGCTAAAATATTTCCCTTTGTTGTGCTGATGTAGTGTGCAGCTGCCATCCAGTGAAATATACTATAATTTTTCATATGAATTTGTTATTACAGGAAGGGAGTACACCTCTTGATTATTATGATCGTAATGAATGTAGTCAATATGAAGTATCAACAAAGGAGGAAAAGAAAGATGAACTTAAAAAATTGCTTATAGGTAAGTTATCTGTTGTACGTTAAATATTCCTTAACCTCATTGGCAAAAATCACAGAGCTTGCCTTATTTGGAAGAACCATGTCGTAAGCCTCAGATAGCTTTCTAGACATGGCTATACCTATAAGTACTAATAGCTAGTTGGGTGCCACTTCAGTGGACGCCTTGTGGGTCCTAACCCCAGCCCCTTTTTTAGGATGCCTTTGGAAGAAAATGTGGTAAATATTTAATTAGTCAATCATGCCAATTTTATTGTAAATTTAAATTAATTTTAACCAAGTATTGCATAAGATGAAAATGAAACATACCTGTAAATAAACAATATATATTTTTAATATTAATGGAAAGCCTAATATTTTAAACTGTATTTTATTATGATTTTTATGCTTGAAATGAAGCAATGGCACGTCAACAGCGTATCCTAAATAATCCAAAAAAATCGTATGACAGTAATCGCTCCTGCAAGATGCTGGAAATGCCACCTCGTACTTCTAGAGAAAAAAGATTTCTGATGTTTTTGACTCAGCCCCTGCCCCCTTGTTAATATCTCTGGATCTCTCATGTATATCCCATTGCAAGTGTACACTGCCCACAAAACTTGTCACTGAAAGAAACAGTAAAAACAAAGTTACACCTATTACATGCACTCGATGAATGCGATCCATGCATTGAGGCTTTTCTGCATGGATGTGCCATACAAGTCCAACTATTATAATTTATTTTTACAGCATTATGGTTATTTCAGTAGTCTGGCTGTAGCTTAGACCTAGTGGAAACATTGATCAAATTATCTGCATTCTTCACAACAACAATGAATCAAAAGTAAAAAGAACAGAAAAATAAAGTAAAAAAATTTTTTAAAAATCAACTTCACTTAACATTTTGAAAATTTGAGGCAAAAAATACTACAAAATTAAAAAGGTTAATATACAATGTAAGTAAAAAATTATCAATCATTGTTATCTGGATGTCGTGTCAAAGGGCAAAAATCAATCCTGTGATATGCATATGGTTCATAAGAATACTATACATTTGTACTCTTAAATTTCAGTTCCTTTATTATTCTTATAGCTTTTTATTTTAATGTTATTTTCTGTTTGACCTTTTTATGTTCTAGAAGTAGTTAAGTCTCTCAGTGTTTCAACACCTTGATATAACATTACATATTTTGATGTGTTATTTTCTGAAATCAGTTTTTACTGTGATGGTAATTTTTTTTGAACAAAATAATCACAGTATGTTTAATGTAAACTATAAAAGGGATGGAAGAAATATGTAGCTTAAGAATACTACTGTAGTATACTAAATAATATTTGTTATATTTTATATCCATAAGAGCTATCAGTTCCAGGAGAAATATTAGCAAGAGGTCCTGAAGCCATTAAAGCATTCACATATGAAGTCCAGAATGGGGAAATTACGATGGTTAATTCCAGAGTCATGTTCTTGGGCAAAGAAGGAACGGGCAAGACAAGTTGTGTCCGTTCCATGCTTGGCAAAGTGTAAGTACAGAACAAGGCCTTGTTTTTTATGTAATTGTATAGTCTGTTGGCTTGCAGTCAGAGCCACAGTATTACAACATTCTTATAGTATCATATATGTTTATCACTCCTAGGCGACTGATTATCTAGGATTTTTTGCAATTGTTTAAAAGATTTTAAAAGGGCATTTCTGCCCATTGGCTCTTGATATAGCTGTAATTTTAAAAGGGTTTAATTTTTCCTTTGTATGCATTGAGTACAGTACTACATCACACACACACAACACATCACTACAGCATGGTACATATGACACCATTTTCTTACTGAGTGCCTCCAGAGGAAACTGTTATTCAAAAACTAATTTAATGTTCGGATAAAAACCTAATGTAAGGATGAAAACTTGGCATATACAGTAGTAATTATCCTGTGTATATTTGATTGTGAATATAAGTTTATAATGCAAAACTAAGGATATATTATATAATTTTGATTGTTTGACAGTACTATGTACTCTGTTGCTGATTTCGAAGTTATAAAAGCAAGGTTGATTTCAAAATATTATTTTAAAAGTTAACGAAAAAATTTGGTATAAGTATGTCATTATTTAAATTTATAAATCCATTGCATATAATATAATTAACTTTACATTTTTCCTGTTTCCAAGTATTCATTGATTTGGTATAATTATATTTATTTAATAAATTATTATTTGGTATAATTATATTTATTTAATAAATTATTTTATTATTATGTTTATCTAAATGTCAATAGATTTAAAAACAACGAACCATCAACAGATGGTATTGTAACAACAACAGTATTTTATACTGTTAATGGAGATTTCATCAAATGGAAGGAACAAAAGGATGTGGATGGTATGAATATTACACTTTTTGAAATATACATAATTTAATTTACAAATATACTGTCTAAATATTATACACTGTTATTTTTATTAATTATTTTGATGACATGTTTTTGCAAATAGAAGGAACAAAAGGATGTGGATGGTATTAATATTATACATTCTTAGAATATAATTTAATTTACAAATTGACTGTCTAAAATATTTTAATTCGTTATTTTTATAAATTATTTAATGACGTTTTTTCTTGAAAACTTTTCATTATTGTACAGTTTGTGAATTAACCAAGCAGATACGTGAGCATACCATTGCAGAAAATGTCGCCAAAAGGCTGAAGCAGCCAAAAAGCCATCAAAACTCATCTAATTCTGCATCATCCAGTTCTACAGCCTCCTCAACAGTAAACTTTTATTTATTTTAATATGCAAAAATTACTTAAAAAAATTTTATTGAAAGATGTTCTTTTAATTTTTGAATATGTGTTTTTTACTTAGCGGTCAGGCTAATATGAAAATCACTGGTTCGAATTGCTGTGTACATTTTGAACTGACCTAGATTAGTGATTCTTAAATGTTTAATTACAGATGCCATCAGAAGCAGCAAAAAATATGACAAGCTATACCAGTAAACTCCCTGAAGAAGGAATTCATAAGAAACTTGTTGCTAAACTTGCTATATCTGCCAGTGCCCATCCTGATAACCCATTAGAACAATTAAGTGCATCTGGGGAGGGATTTGACAAGAGTTTTGTACCAAGTGATGTCACATGCATTTGGGACTATGCTGGTCAGCTGACTTACTATATATCACACAGAGTAAGTAATACTGTAAATTCTACTGAAAGCTATATTTCAAAATTACTGTATGTTTTCTTGTGATTTGGCATGCGACTCTGGTGAGAGTGGAGCAGTGGTGTTGTGGTAAAGGTGGTTGACTTCCACTCTAATTTTCCTAGGTTTCAATCCTTTTAGGAAACATTAACATTAATGTTGAGAATTACTTTATAGAACATCACAGTTTATATTTATTTAAAAAAGCTCCTGAATATCAGCTGAATTTATGGCCTTAGCTGGAAGAGTCACCCTCTATATGTGGTTCAAATCAAATATTATTTTTTTGTGTTGTCTGTGTACCTGTATATAACAGTTCTTGTAGTATTTGCAGGATTTCAATCTCTCTTGTTAAGTGACTTCATTTTTCAGTGATCAGTCAAGGGTAGCACCTGTGGGGCCTGGCTTGGAGAAATGTCCCAATTCATCATGAAAAAAAAAATTTTTTTCTACATATTAGTAAAAATTGATTTTATATTAAGCATTTGATTGAGTGAGGATTTGAACCCCATTGAATTGTAATATATTTCGGGGCTTCTTGCCCTGGAACACTTTCGACACCCAACCACAGCCACTTTTTTCACATCAGTGACATCAGTATTCCCCCTCCAATTGCAAATTCTTGCACCACCCTGTGTTCGTTTGTAAAATTCCTGATTTTATTAATTATTTGTTAAGTTTAAATTTTTCTCTTCTTCTTCCTAGTTTTTTCTGACAGATGGATCATCTTACTGTGTTGTATTCAGTGTGTTAGATGATTTGGATGCCCTTGCAAACCCAAGAGATTTCCAGCAAGTAAATACACCACTTAATCGTCATTGCAGGTGTCTAACCTTAATTAGTTTTAATGCATCAAATAATCATATACCATTTTGAAAATGATGTGGCAATTGTTTACTTTTTCAGGGACAATTTGAAATGACAAATCTTCAGATGAATGTGTTTTGGATGCGGTCAATATACGAACACGCTGTACTACCCTATCGCGAAAGGACACAGAAGTTAATCAATGGCATATCCTCACCAACGATTAGTTTAGTTGCCACACACAAAGATAGACTATTGGGAACCGAGTCAGAAAATGACAAGCTGGTGAGACATTGTCTGTTTTTTAGTAGAATTACATTGTTTTTTCTTTAAATCTTCAAAACATTTACTAATACTTTTAATTTTGTTCAAAGATCAGAACCAAGTTCAAAAGAATGTTTGATGAAATAAAAGGAACACCATATGCAAGCCATGTGGATCGTGAGATGTATGTTGTAGATAACACTGCGGCTATTGATGAAGGGATTGAGAAATTGAAGAATAATGTTGGAAAATACATGAAGGCAACGGTAAAACCTATTCCCACTAGCTGGGTTGATTTCCAAACCAAAGTACAAGATGTTGGAAAAACAAAACTCCGTCTTTCTTTAGATGAGGTAACATGCTTGCTTATTCTTTTAGATTAGCCATTCAAATTTATAGTTTTAATTATTGCGGATTCCTTTCGATTTAAATAGAATTTAATGGTTGTATTCACAAAGTTACCATCACATTGGTTAATCTTTTATTTTCTTATTTATTTAGCATTTCGTGTCCATTTTAGTGATGTTATTGTAATGTGTTTTTATGGTCTGTTGTTCAACTTCAAATTTTTATGACAAAAATTGCAATAAAGCTTCTCGTATCGTATTGATTCTGATTCTGATTTTTTCAATGGAATTCTCTTCTCATTCAACATTTTTTAAGGTCGCAGAAATTGCATCTAAATGTGGAATTTCTAAAGCAATGCTTAACACTGTCCTCGATTATCTAAATGACACTGGAATAATTCTGTACTCTAAGACTAACGAGAAGTTAAAGTACACAGTTATTACAAACTTACACATGATGATCGACATTGTGACAAAAGTCATCACAGTAGTGAAACCTGATGATATTGACAAGGTAAGCAATATACTGTAGCAATTACCTCCTGTACTTACTTTCTGGTGGTTATTTTGATTTATCATTTTTATGATGTTTAATAATTATGTTCATATTTTCTTGTAGTTACCTATACTGATGCAATGGCATAGGCTCGACAGTGAGGGAATTCTACAAGAGCAATTGCTACGTCATTTGTGGCGATTTGAGATAGAGAAAGATGCCTGCAACTTTGATGTTTTTGTAGAACTAATGAAGAAGTTTGGATTGCTGTTTGAGAAACAAAAGGTAAGCTGCTTCTTATCATTTAGCAGAAGTAACTCTTTCTTAATATGTATGTGCATAATTCTTGTGCATAAATTTTCAAAACTTTTTGAGATTCATAATATGCCACATCAATGCTCATGTTTTCAAAGGGATCTCAACCTGGCAACCGAATATTCATGGTTCCCACTCGGATGCAAATCAATAAAGAGGGCTTGGAAGTTAAGGAAGACGAGCAGCAAACGGTATCGATTTATGTGACGCCTATCGACTTCCTACCGGATGCTGTCTACAATCTGCTGGTGGTTTCGTTTTTAGACTTGATGAATGACAAAGGTAGAAGTAGTGATGATGTGGAATTGTTTCGGAATCGTAGTGACTTTGACTTAGATGATGAGCATGTGGTGAGTCTAGGAGCTGTCAAAATCAAGAACAGGCATGCACTGAAGGTAAGATGCGATGTTAAAGGTTAAGCATAATTATTATTTTAATGTAATAAAACTGTCAGTGTAGAATTATGTTTTAAATAATATATTAAATATATAAGTTATCTATGTTTAATATATAAACAGTTACATTTACATTTACATTTATATATAGAGTATACATTTGTATATTTAATGTTATAATACAGGTATTTGTAAGCCTACATTGCTTGGTATGTCATGCTATTTTTGTGCCAGTAAAAACATTGTCAGACCAGGCAGCTCAATGTAATTTTATTGCCAAATAAATTGTAAGTTGAAATACAGCTAGACCTCTATGTCATCCGGAACAACCCTTTAAAGCTGGGCAACCAGTGCACCCGGTGGATTTCAGACACAAGCCGTGTGCACCAGATCACTTTTAATGACGATCCGTCCACCAACAATTAGCAGGCGGCTTCGCATTGCAGCGCTCACAGGGAACGAAGTTGCATTTGTAGTGCAGTCTATGCC
>NW_022731439.1:26522-31915 GCF_011630105.1 Anneissia japonica | reverse complement strand
AGGGCATCCAATGTCTTTATAATCAACTTTAGCCTTGTTCGCTGTGAAAAAAAACTCTGGACTAATTTTACTATTTTCCTTTATTTTGACGATCTGAAAATGAATTGACTGATCACC
This sequence comes from Anneissia japonica, assembly GCF_011630105.1. NCBI lineage: Eukaryota > Metazoa > Echinodermata > Crinoidea > Comatulida > Comatulidae > Anneissia > Anneissia japonica. The sequence continues at coordinate 31,798 of NW_022731439.1, read as the reverse complement.
ATTTAGGGGTCTTGGTTGCATTCCTGAAACACCTACAAAATTGACCTTGCAACCATAAAAAATGTTCAGCATAATTTTATTTGATTTTTATCAGGTATTAAGTTACCTTCGTCAGCAATTGAAAACTGTGTATGTTACTACAGAAGGAGTTGGCTATGAATTACGCATCCTTTGTAATGCCTGTGATGCTACGCTGCCACCGCTGCATAAACTTGAGGATTGTTTGAAAAAAGATAGTGTGCCATGTGGAAAAAGAAAGTCAGTTGCAACGACTCGTATCAGACGACTTTTTTCAACAGGTTTGTATAAGAATATAATTTGTTTATGAAAATGGTTTATATTTTATATTGGACACAGAACGGTCGCTAAGATAATGATTGATGTTCTGTTGAATAAAGGAAACATTTAAAATTTAAAATAAATAAATAAATAATATTTCATCTATAAAGTAAGTCAGAATTCTCTACAAAGCTACAGGTTTCATTAATTAAAATGAATGTGATTACAACTCTAACTGGATGCGGTGGATGTAACAAACAAATATTCAAATTATAATTTGGGGAACACTCTAACATAACCATATTGGATCAAAAGACTTTTTTATTTGTACTTTCCACACCCGCCAAAAACCTTTTGACTCCACCTCTGATGTATTCAATTCTATATTTTATTGAGGTGAAAAAGACAACTCATTATATATGGAAGTGAATATGACAATTATTAATTTTAAAAGTCGAAAATGTTATGATTTTGCTCTACAGGTTTTGATGATAGCTCTACACAAGGAACCTTGAATTTTCTGGCACTTCAGACATTGATTGTTGGTCGTGGAACCAAAGAACTACGGAGGTACTTTCTAGACAAAACTAACCTTACCAAACCGGAAGTTAAACCATTTTTGACAAGGGAGAGGCGTGCATTACTAAAGGATGTTGATTTTGGAGATGATTCAACAACAGTGTTTTCATCAACCAGCAATATTGATGCATTCCATATGGACATCATGATAAAGTTAATTCGCTGCTGTTGTCAAAACATTAATAGAGAAGACTTCTGGGAGAACCCTCCGGTTGATGACAATTCTGAGCTGGCAAATCTTGTCCGCATCTATCAATATAAAAGAACTGTTCTAGACTGCAGTTATAGCAACAGTGTCACAAAGGAGGTGTTTGATAAGCAATGGAAGGAACTCACAGCAATTTTTACAGGTGTTGGAGTTCCTGTTGAAGACATTGAGAATTACCGCGACCCATGGCATTACAAGGATGGAGCCTTGGAAGGTAAGTAACTAGTCTTATTGATAATAGCTGCTGCTGCTGTTAATGCTGATTTTGCTGTTGATGCTGAGTCTACTGCTACTCAAGCTGATTCTGCTGCTGATATTTCTGATGAAGATGCTGTTGCTGATACTGAGTCTACTTCAACCGATTCTGATTCTATTGCTGATGCTGATTCTGCTGCTGTTGATGGATCTACTGCTACTGATTTTGTTGATGTTGCTGATGCTCATTAATAATGAATAATAATAGTTAGGTTTGTAAAGCCTATCATGCAAACAAGCCTCTATGTGATTGGTGATTGAGCCAGTTGAGGTGCCAGAATTTCCCAGATCGGGGGTCCAAAGTCCCTGACGAGAACAAAGTTGGTGTTGCTAAAAACCTTTCAAAAACGGTCCAAGGGACGAAGCCTCAAAAAATATGACTATTATTTAGAGTTTTAAAGGCTTATTTAATCAATTTTAGAGTCTATTAATATGTATAAAAAATTTTTTTTTCCCCCGATAATTTGTGGTTTTTCTCCCCGACACTACAAAAGACCGGACGCAGTTTATAACGTTGTACGCATGACACTATTATGATCTAGTACTACACTTAAATTTGCTAAAAACTCAACTAATGTCGCTGCTACTGATAACAGTGATTCTGAGTGTGATGCTGATTCTGTTGCTGATGATGCTGATGTTTTTGCTGCTAATACTGATTCTGCTAGTATTGATTTTGTTGCTGATGTTGCTGATGTAATGATATGCAATAACATCTAAATGAAAGTTGTGTATTAAAGGCATAATTGTAAATGTGACAAATTGAAATTTAATATACTTACTCTTCCAAATTATTTTAATTTTCCATTTCATTATTGACCAGAAATAGGTATTGGGCACACTGTATCAGTAAAGCGCAGAAGTCAAAAATGTTTTCACCATCTGCTGTGATTGATACGTTTGATATCTCCATCATGTATTTAATCATTCGTAACTGCTGCGTTACCATTCCAGAGTCATTTTGGATAAACCCAGATAGACTGCCTAACTTGGTGCACATCCACGACTACAGGAACACAAAGCTGGCACATTCCCCCGACAGTAGAATGTCAAATAAAGAATTTGAAATTGAATGGAAGAAAGTGAGATCAATGTTGCATGCTGCAGGTGCTTCTTTAACTGACATTGACAAAATTCATCAACTAAATGCATAATTCTACCTATGTATTTAAATGTTGCTTGAAAATATGAATTCTTGTATGTTCATTAAATTTCTGATAACTCGCATGAAATGTGAACATTTTAGCACTGGACAAAATTTCCGATTTTGAACTTGATGGGTTTAAGAGCATTACATTTTGGTGACTAGGGATTTAATATATCAAATATACATAATATTGTTTAAATTACTTTAAACTGTAAATGTATTTTTTAACTTTTTTGTTTTAATATGAACTGTTGTATCAGCAGCACTTAATGCTGATGCTCTTTAATTTTAATAATATTGGTACTCTTATATAGTCCATATTGTTAAGCATTCTATGGGCTTCCCATTATCGTTTAATACCCCGGCCATTGGATGAAACGCCTATGGAACAAGCTTCCTAGGTGAGTATTCCATTGTTGCAGCAGCTACCTCAGTGCATTTGGCATTTAACTCTATCAGGTGCCCACTTATACTCCTGGGTGGAGAGAAGCAATGGAGATACAAGTGGAATACACAGCGAGCGGGGTTGAAACCCCAACCATGAGGCTGGGAAACTAAATTGTTCCCGCTGCACCACACCACTTACGTTTAGTGTATAATAAGTCTTTGTACAATATTAATAAAAATGTAGGTTTTGAACAATCAAGCTTAATACAGTATTTTCCACAGGATAAATAAAAAACAAATGAATTTGTAGACATTTTTCAAATCATGGTTGTTTTCCAGTGCTATATATTCACATTATAGATACAGATTAAGTAGGTTTCAAGAAGAAACTAGACATTCACCAAGGAATTTAGACCCTTAAATCAGGGATGGGCATAAAAATCGGTCGGAGGGCCAAAGTGAATTTTTGATTTAACACTGAGGGCTGCACACAAACTTTGATGTTTCCAGTGAGCTTCCAAAACCTCCCAGCACTGCTTTTACACAACTTTATTCTCAGACTTAATGTTACTTTTTACATATGCTCGGTGTCGGGCCGTAAAAAAAGGGTGTTTTCTAGCCAATTTTGCTTGGCGGGCTGCAAACATAGGGTTCTTAATTCATTGTTGCAGGCCGCACTTTTCCCATCTGTGCTTTACAGTAAATGATGTTTACCGTCACAAACCACAGAATTTAATAAGTAATTGATATGATAGAGGGGATACATTTTCATGGCACACACTGTAACAAGAAATTTGATGGAACAAGATATTGATGCATATGAGGCATGTTGTGGCGAAATGGTAAAGTTGTCGCACAGTCTAGTATTGAGTAAATGAGCTATAAAATATGGGAGCTCAAAACATTTATAAAAAATCCAAATTTGTTTTTCAATGTAGGTGAACAGTTTAATGTCTTATTAATCATGTCCCAAAGTATTAGTTGTGGAAGTGGTTAACAAATTGTTTATTTAACGTTATTGTTCATAGTTCATTCTATTAAACAATGTATGCACAAATAACTTTGAAAGGCAATTACTCAAAATCCTGTTTATCTTGACTCTAAGAGTACTGTACTTTCACTTTCCAATAACTTAGGCTTGAAATGTCCAATTTGAATGAATGACTCCTCATTTAAAAGATCACATACTCAGGTATTTGAAAATACCAATAACTTGAATTTAAATTGTTGCTACTACTTAGCCATTTTGCCACAACATGCCTCATATAAGAACATTTGTATGTAAGCAGTATGGTGTACTGATAATCCTTTTGAAATTTTGTGTGCGCTCCATTGCCATTTGTACATTTTAGCACAATCTTTTGTAAAAACCACCATTTGGTTGAAGAAGTGTATCATGCAGAAATATGTATTGTATTGTACCCTTTATGGATTATGTACACATGTAATGACATATATGTAATTATAACTGAATTTTAACTTTAAAAGTCTTTTATTATATGTTAAGAACTTACTTAAATATACAGATAAAGCATTTCAAATATATTTTAAATTTAATTTTTTAATTTGTTAGCATGCCAGACAGTGCATCTTTAATGTACAGTATACATTTCTTTTCTATCTACAAAGTTTACTTTATAGCTGCAAGTGAAGTTGTACATATATTTACAATGTGAAGTTATTTGAATGGATGTTACATTTTTAGGTGTCATTTTTTGTGTGTTCTTTAAATAGAAACTATTCCGATCAACTGGAGCAAGAAACAAACCATGCAAAAAACTCTTTTCATAGAGGGTTAAACTTCCAGCTTATCGTAGAAGGCTGGCTAATATTTAGCGCCCTCTTAAATATTTGAAATAATGAAATATTGTAAATGTGATATACGAAGCTTAAGCTGAGCACTCACTGTGTCATACGTTGGTTGTACAACAAATCCAACTCCTCTCCTTATAGCTCTAGACGACACGACACCTGATTGCCAGTGTGATTGAGAATGGATCATAATAAAAAGCAAATTGTTGCACGTACATCATGGCGCTGCATTCTCTATAGAATTGCGTCGCCGACAACCGTGAGGCACGGTGAGTGTCCAGCTTTTGGCTATGTTCAGACACTATGATAACGTTAATCGAGTGATGTGAATTTGTGCACGGTGAGGCGAACAACAGTATTATCGCACAATCACTGGCGTACGGTAATCCACCAACAGACCCAGATTAGCGTACGCCACTAAGTTACGGAAGTCACGCATCAGTGATTTTGAACTCGGCCAGGATTTGACCCACAATAAATTTCGAACTGATCTTCCACTATATTGGGAAGCTGCTCTATATTCTGCAATTTATTATCTTTGGTAGGATGTGCTGTTTTAAATATTTCTAATGTACACTGGGTTAAAACAATTTTTAATATTTTTATTAT
>NW_022731439.1:22438-23747 GCF_011630105.1 Anneissia japonica | reverse complement strand
CTTTTTCACTAAGAGTGCGTCCGGCCATGCGATTCTGCGCTGTATTGTTGTTTTATTCTTTACTGATTCATGATTATGCTTTAATTGTTTTGTGTATTATTTGGATAATAGCAACGATTTCTACCGCCACCAAGGAGAATATATATTCACCGATGTCACTGTCTGGGTGTCTATTCCAGTTTGTTTTTATATCTAGTATCTTTGTTGAGAATTGATAATAAAATACGCGACGACTTGTTGGTAACGAAAGTTTGGCACAAGTTTTTTTAGATCCAGCTGTAGGGGGCGTCCCATTTTTCGTATTCCCACCATGCATTTCGGTGGAACACGGTGGAACACTTTTTTGTGTGGAGAACTCTATCTTGTATTTCTAGTATCTTTGATGTTCCTGGTTTTCGACGGACGATATGAGCCTGATGAAGGTGAGATGATGTCCAGCTGATTGACTGATTTCAGGTTAGTTGTTTCGACTGTGATTTTCAGACCGAATGACTACAAGTTTATAAATGTTTTTTCCGTAACTTCGCCTACGGTCTGCGTTGCTGCGTGAGCAATTTTTGAGAATTGCCAGGCCATCGTCGTCAACCCTTTAGAGTCTTTAGACTGGCTAGGTTTTAGGCCTTACGTGACAAGTTTGGTTTCTAACGTTAAAGATGTGCATAGATAGGCCTACCACAACCAGCTCGCACACTTCTGCACCGTCGAATCTGATCCCATCTTCTCTGTGGCCGTTCGTTTATATGTACTCTCTGATTGATCCCAGTTCTTTCGTGAAAACCGAAAGGAACCAGGAAAATGATTAATTCTATATAGGTAGGGGCCTATGCCAATAGGCCTTTTTCACGAATCGGTAGACATCTTATCTTGAAGTGATGACAAACATTGCGAATCAGCGGTGCGTAACCAACAGAAATAAGATAAGCTTTTGGGCTGATTTTCTGACATCATGTTGTTTAAAAAACCATAACTCCATAACGGGGCGTCGTATCCAAAAAATGTTTCCAGGAAAATGTTCTTAAAAGACCAGTCTACACCAATATATGATTTGAAAAAAATTGAAAAATTTTTTTGACCTCTGAAATCAAGATTGAAAAAGAAAAGCCTATCTTAGTAGTGTATTAAAATAGGCCAATGCATTACTATGCAGTAGCATAGGACTTTCGTGTTCTTACTGTTCCAAGTAGCGATAATATACATATTTCTCTTATTACAAAGTACAAGTTATGTTTTATAAAGAGGTATAGTATAGTAAATCATGTTTTTAACACAGGAAACTCTCATATGGTAACTAAAACAATGCTAGTCCAGA
>NW_022731439.1:12670-22413 GCF_011630105.1 Anneissia japonica | reverse complement strand
TATCTATTTTAATACACTACTGAGATAGGCTTTTATTTTTCAATCTTGATTTCAGAGGTCAAAAAAATTTTTCAATTTTTTTTCAATCATATAGTGGTGTAGACTAGTCTTTTAAGAACATTTTGCTGGAAATTTTTTTTGGATACTACGCCCCGTTATAGAGTTATGATTTTTTAAATAACATGATGTCAAAAAATCTGCCCAAAAGCTTATCTTATTTCTGTTGGTTACGCACCGCTGATTCGCAATGTTTGTCATCACTTCAAGATGTCTACCGATTCGGGAAAAAGGCGTTAACATAGGTGTTATTAATTTATTAAAGAGATATCATGTGAGTGTCCCTGAGTGTAAGGGTAAATAGGCTTAGTATTATTACTTGGTGCCCTTGTGATCTGGCAACTGTACATTTTAATAATATTAATTTTATTACGTTGCTAGTCTATCTGTAGATAGTCTGTCTAGGTATCCCACTCAAGCGTGGCCCATCTAAGGCATACTGGCTAGGCATACCACTAGGAGGGGGTGGGGAAGGCTAGAGCATAAAATGGCCTTGTCAGTTTTTGGAGTGTCATTTTAGAGACCTACTGTAGCCTTGCTACTTTATATGCGCGCACCATTGTTAAAGCATGCCGCATGGAATTAAGTTAAGCCCTAGGCTTAACCTAGTTTATGTGTGGAGAATAAATCTTCCGCGCAAAAATTTTTCCTTGAAATCCATCCACGCATTTCGGAAATTATGTGCGGATTAACTGAAAAGTCTTTTTTGTGTATTTATGTCATGCGTAAGATGGTACAGTATAATACATACTCCAAGTATGGAAATGAATTAATTATGTTATAATATCAAGAATGATTTTAATCGGTGGACCTTTCGGTTTTTATGTTGTGCGTCGTGGTGGTGTTTGTAATTTTCATTGTTTAACAATAACTTTTAATGTCTTCATGGATTCTTTTTTAAGTAATGTATCAATAGAAAGAGCAATTATTAGACATTCATTCCTGTGATTTTTTTAACAAATCAAAACAAAAAAATATTTAAGGGTTCCTGTTTCCTTGGAACAAATGGCAGGTCGAGGGGAGATGTAGAGGCTCAAGCGTGGAGGTCAATCGCCCTATGATCATTCCAGCTCAAATCTACTACCATGCCCATGTCACAACACCCCCCCCCCCCCCCCCCCCCCCCCCCCCCATGAAAAAATTCTAATACAGTACCTTGATATACCACAAGAAATAATCCAAAATTTCAGATCCAATTGCTACAGTAAGTAGTTTTTAAGTTACGGCCTTTTGAAATTTAGGTACCACACGCCCTTTTTCGTGCTGGTAATGTCTCCTTTGTACGATTTTTACGAAGCTATATTTCCTCGAATAACCAAGAAAAAATTGAAAATGCTACATAGATTGAAATTTGGCCCCTCTTTCAAGGAATACCATTGAAATTTGGGTAGCATATTTTATTAGGTGAACGCCCCACCCCCAAAAATCCCCTGAAGCACTGTACAAAAATAAATTTTCGCCTTTTCTGAGGGCCGTATCTTATCATACTTTTCAGTAATGAAGTTCAAATTAAAGCTGTGATGAAAGCTCATACTACTAAATATAGAAAAGTTTGCAAGGTAATTAGAGAAATTGAAGGTATTATTGGGTCCAGAACATAGTTCAGGACCATCGACCCTAAAAATACCCACTACTTTAACCAACCAGATGACCCAGTGGACACTTAGTATTAATTATGAAATTTATACCAGTAATAATAATAATAATAATAATAATAGTAATATACAGATACACATTGTCATCATTGTAAGCAGAAAGTTTAACGCATTGTTTCTTTACTCCTTCAGTGTGAACTGATTTTTCAAAGATAGACAGATTTTAGTGTTTTCTAAATGTCAGGTCAAAAGTTCAAATCACAACTAAGTCAGAGAGCTTTCGATTTGTGCGACAATGCAACGCTAGAACGGAATTACTCATGCGTGACCGTCCTACCTGGCGTCCATATACATTTTCTGCGTACGTAGATTTTGCCAAATTGCGTTCCAGAATCTGCTCGACGAGGTGACCTTAACGTTTTTCGCATGCGCAGATGACTTTTACTGACGTCATTACGTTCACGGTTTCAGATATCCATGAATGCCTCAGAATGCAACTTTGTTATAGCTCCTTGGCCTTGTCAGGACCCTGCCGGGCTTCTAAGCACTTATCATACTACTTTTTGCTGTCATTTTCCCACAAATTCTAATTTTGCAAGAATTGAAATTAAGTGGTGGTACCAGTTGCAGAGGCAGGCTCAGGTCATAGAGAGCTCTCAAAGGGTGCAGGTCAACTCGGCCACAAGTCAACTCGGCCACAAGTCAACTCGGCCACAAGTCAACTCGGCCACAAGTCAACTCGGCCACAAATCAACTCGGCCACAAAAATTTCGGCTTCTGCCAACTCTGCCACAAGTCAACTCGGCCACAAGTTATTTAATGTAAATCTAAGTTTTTGCATCCTTTTTTTTCAATATATGATGGAAATAAAATACACAGTATGTTTTAGTAAAACAGGACCACCACACTACCAAAAGAGATTTGAATACTATTGCCAATGAATTAACAAATGATAATTAACAAATCAAAACAAAAAAATATTTAAGGGTTCCTTTTTCCTTGGAACAAATGGCAGGTCGAGGGGAGATGTGGAGGCTCAAGCGTGGAGGTCAATCGCCCTATGATCATTCCAGCTCAAATCTACTACCATGCCCATGTCACAACACCCCCCCCCCCTCTCCACCTTGGATTTTTATGAAAAAATTCTAATACAGTACCTTGATATACCACAAGAAATAATCCAAAATTTCAGATCCAATTGCTACAGTAAGTAGTTTTTAAGTTACAGCCTTTTGAAATTTAGGTACCACATGCCCTTTTTCGTGCCGGTAATGTCTCCTTTGTACGATTTTTACGAAGCTATATTTCCTCGAATAACCAAGAAAAAATTGAAAATGCTACATAGATTGAAATTTGGCCCCTCTTTCAAGGAATACCATTGAAATTTGGGTAGCATATTTTATTAGGTGAACGCCCCACCCCCAAAAATCCCCTGAAGCACTGTACAAAAATAAATTTTCGCCTTTTCTGAGGGCCGTATCTTATCATACTTTTCAGTAATGAAGTTCAAATTAAAGCTGTGATGAAAGCTCATACTACTAAATATAGAAAAGTTTGCAAGGTAATTAGAGAAATTGAAGGTATTATTGGGTCCAGAACATAGTTCAGGACCATCGACCCTAAAAATACCCACTATTTTAACCAACCAGATGACCTAGTAGACACTTAATATTAATTATGAAATTTATACCAGTAATAATAATAATAATAATAATAATAATAATAATAATATACAGATACACATTGTAAGCAGAAAGTTTAGCGCATTGTTTCTTTACTCCTTCCAGTGTTCTTCTCCCAATTGAAAAAATTTTACTGGTAAATTAGTCCATAAAAATTGAGCAATGCATGCAGTGTGAGGTGTTACCCCATTTGAGTGGGGTTTAATGACCCGAAGAAACAAGAATCACATTCATAGCCATAGACTGGAAAGACGTTACTGAAAGAGGGCCAGCCTAGACTACCTACAGTAGGCCTAATCAATAGTTTGTTTTTTTTACAAACTCAAATTTTTTACTGGTTGGCCAGTTATTTTTACCGGTAAAATTGACGGCTAAGACGGCTTCGGGAGAACACAGCCTTCAGTGTGAACTGATTTTTCAAAGATAGACAGATTTTAGTGTTTTCTAAATGTCAGGTCAAAAGTTCAAATCACAACTAAGTCAGAGAGCTTTCGATTTGTGCGACAATTCAACGCTAGAACGGAATTACTCATGCGTGACCGTCCTACCTGGCGTCCATATACGTTTTCTGCGTACGTAGATTTTGCCAAATTGCGTTCCAGAATCTGCTCGACGAGGTGACCTTAACGTTTTTCGTATGCGCAGATGACTTTTACTGACGTCATTACGTTCACGGTTTCAGATATCTATGAATGCCTCAGAATGCAACTTTGTTTTAGCTCCTTGGCCTTGTCAGGACCCTGCCGGGCTTCTAAGCACTTATCATGCTACTTTTTGCTGTCATTTTCCAACAAATTCTAATTTTGCAAGAATTGAAATTAAGTGGTGGTACCAGTTGCAGAGGCAGGCTCAGGTCATAGAGAGCTCTCAAAGGGTGCAGGTCAACTCGGCCACAAGTCAACTTTGGCATAGGCGTTATGGAGGTCCTTCATGAGAAGCAAACTTAAGAATCAAGGTCAATATGATATAAAGCAAATGTGAGGTCTCACCACGAAATGAGACGCATTGTTGGTGAAATCATATTGAGATATTCACCAAAACAGGCCAAAGTCAACATTTTTACAAAATTTTGATTTTAATGTTTTTGAATAACTTGATACTTATATTTTATGATTGTATACTTTGTAAGTGAATTTTCTTTCCAAAACAGTGTTCTCTGCACATATTCTGTAATTCTAGTCATATTTTTTGTATAGGTTAGTTTATCTTTGAGGCTGATTTTCTCAAAACGTGGTTTTTATACACCTAAACTTTAAATGCTCACATCTCTGGATTTACTTATAGTAGAGAAGCCATTTAAAGACCAAATGAAAGCTTATAATGTGATCTACCCAAATGGAATATAAACTCAATTTTTGAATTTCTAACCATGAGACTCATTTTGTGGCGAGACCTCACAAATATCTAGTTTTACTTATGGTAAAAAAAAGCCCAAATCAGGAAACGATACTTTGAACACCATTACACTTGCACAAAGAAAGGAAGACATGTCAAGTTTTATTACCAGTCACCAACAGCATTAAACATCCGGCGACCCTGCAAAACATCTTAGTTTTGTGACCGATAGCTTGAATTCCAGGGCCTAACAATTACTGTACTAAAATGAAATTTTGTCTGACTATGTGTGTTCACATGAAATTCACACGTACAATAATTACTTCAAAAATTAATAATGATCCAAATGTGTACACAGTCGAAAAATAGGGCCTAGGCTTAAATCCAGAAAAACAAAGCGAATGATAAACATCTGTTGGATTAACCTCGATTACGACAACAAAGTTCAAAAACATGCTACTGCATGTTGCCACATTTTTTTGTCAGATGTTTCATGGGAAAATTCCGATTTTGACTCAGATATTCTGGCAATTTGTTACCTGATTGCAAAAAAGTTCAGCTTGTCATGCTAGCAAGCGCAGAAACCCTATATCAACCTAGGCTATAATATTTATAAAGGTATCTTTTTGTTGAAAAAATATACTTCATGAGTGTTTGAATCACGTAAAAATGTTTTATTATGTGTTGTGACTGTGAGAAGAAAATTAAGATAAAAAAATTAAGAATTAAAAGTTAGGTGCGAAAGTGCTTAGCGCAATTTCATATTATGCAAGCTCTTTCTTGTACACAGTTTGCAAACTGTGCAAGGAAATCTTACACAATTTGAAAACTCTGCAAGGATTTTTTTTTGTACAATTTAAAAACCATGCAAGATTCTGCACAGTTTTCAAACTTTGTGCAAAGCAAGCAAAATGCACACACAAGCTACTGTTGAGGGGTAGCTCATGCACAATTTTACTCTTTATTGTTCTGTTATGGTAGCTGTGTGACAGGCTTATCAATCATCTGAAGGCCCCGACGGAAGGGCTAGTGGAGCAAATTGAGTCTCACTTTGCTGGGGGCCCTGGTGGGGTCCGGGGGGGGTGACGCCCCCTGGAAGCCACGGATATTTGATGAATTATGGTGAATTTTTATTACTTATTTAAGTACTATAATATGACTTCATGTAGGCTATGCTTTCTAATGTTGAAATCAGCTTCCAAAACCAAAACATTTTAAATAAAGCAAGAAACAAAGAGTATATAATGTAACCATCTAATTTATTTTCAAATCCTCATTCTTAAAAGTGAAATTCTATATTTTTGAAATTTTGCATGAAATCTGTCAACCACGCTGTCATGGTCGAGTTTGCTTCCCCTATCACGATGTATTCCAACCATCATGAGGCTATTTAAATGAGCATTTGCCATAACAGAACGCAAATTATTTTTAATTAGTCTCATTGAATTATTATTATTATTATTGTTGTTGTTGTTGTGATGAAAAGTTAACACAAACAATATGGTGGCTAAACGAATATTACATGTAAATATTTTTTTTTATTTGTTCCCTGACAAAATTTATCGTCTTCCCCGACGGGGGGCTATGCTTCCCCGATGGGGGGGCTATAGCCCCCAGCCCCCCCTCTGGCGCCACCACTGTCTGAAAGTGGAATCGTGGGGGTCATGTGGATGTACCGTACATGGATTGTGGGCAAAGATGGGTTGGGGGTGGTTATTTTTTCATTTAACTTTATTTGATCACACATGGCAGTAAAATTAACACTGAATTTCATGTGATTTACAATTAAAATTCATCATAAAAATTATGTAAAAAAAAATCAGTGCAAGTTAAATTACTTAATTAGAATTTTACAAGCACAAAGATACTCAAAATTTACATAAAAAACACTACTTATTCTACCACTATTAAGAGACATTGAGACAATAATATAAAAAAAATATTTTACTTGCACTTTACTTTTTCATTGCACTTTACTTTTTCATTTAACTTTATTTGATCACACATGGCAGTAAAATTAACACTGAATTTCATGTGATTTACAATTAAAATTCATCATAAAAATTATGTTAAAAAAAAATCAGTGCAAGTTAAATTTACTTAATTAGAATTTTACAAGCACAAAGATACTCAAAATTTACATAAAAAACACTACTTATTCTACCACTATTAAGAGACATTGAGACAATAATATAAAAAAATATTTTAAGACAGTAAAAGAACATTAAAGTAACATTAAAATTGGACCATGGAGACTTTTGCTGTTATTTAATCAAATGATAATGACTTCATTGTGGTATTATTCAATCTTCCAGTCAAATGCATGCATTGCATTACTGTACATGGATGAATTGTGTATGAATTAACATAAGTTAAAGATATAATAATATATTAAAAACAAAATAATCTGACAACAAAAAAAAAATGAAGGGAAAAATCTGTCCGAAAAGCAGATCATACACCAAAATGAAAGACAAGCCAGGTCCTAATTAAGACGTATACATACTTTCAATCATCATTCTCAAAGTCTATGACAATTTTTAATTGTACTGTACTCACTTTTTTGCTTTGCATTTTCCTATTTTAATCTACAGTAGGGCTATATAATTTATTTGTCAACTTATCAATCAATTAATCAATTAATGTTCAATTTAATATCATTTCTTTAATAATTCTAGCCTACGGTAGGCCTTACTAAGGCTAGAGAGAGGTTCGCCTGAAATAGCGACCCAGCAGGAATCAATTTTTATTCTTATTTTACGATGATTACTGAAAGAAACCTTTTGCAGTTTGCATACTGCACGAACAGTTTCAAAGACATTGAAACAACATCAGCAACTGAAAATAAGCAAAATGAACAAACTGCGCTCAACAGGCATTCTACTAGAGGCCTAGTACTACTAGGCTACTCCCTAGACTAGGCCATACACTGTGCCATCTGTTTTTGGCTGCCAACCAGTTTGGCCATGATGTAGCACCCAGAATATCAGGAAATTAAGTTAGCCCCTAGTTTGGTTTGTCTTAATCATTTATGATATCAAAGTGACTGTTCGCACGGTACCATGCGCATAAGATCTTTTCTGCACGACACACCTAGCCAATTAGAAAGATGTGGTGATGCCAGTTGAAATAAAAGTGACAATAGAGCCTTGCTTTGTTTATCCCTCAATCAGGGCTGAGTACTGAGCAGTTTGATTTGTTCTAACTGAATTGAACTAGGTTTAATTCTATTAACAACATTTTAAAAAGTGGTGAGGCATATAATGTAATGTATTTCAATGTTATGGCAAGTTGAGGAGGCAATCATTGAGGATGTTATAGTTTTACCTTGTTGTCATCATTTTTCTAAAGGACCTCTTTGTAGTAATTTTTATATTAAGCAGCTTAAAAAATTGGGGTTTTTTCCATATTTAAAATTTTGTGCTAACTTTTTTGTGTCCATACAGAAAAAACGTTTTAAAGATTTAAAATACTATTAAGTTTTTCTAAATTTTTTTTTGTAATGTGTCTCTTTTTTGATCTTTGGTCATTCCGTGCCAACTCAACAAATTTTCAGAAAATCATGGTTGGGTACCGTCTCAGATTTTCTTGAAACTCGGATATAATGTGCACCAACATGTCTGACAAACAAACCCAAAATTTGACTTGCCAATTCCAAGTCGTTTAGAAGTTACGGCCATTTGAAATTTTAGGGTCATACCCCATTTTAGCTATCAATTATGACATATTTATAAAGTTGCATTTTCAATTAGCCATATCTTCAAATAGAATAAAGATAATTAACTGAAAATTGATATCTAGACTAACTTTTGGCTGTAGAACAGGAATATGACATGACTTTTGGTATACCGGACCCCTTTACGAAAATATTGGTTCGTAAACACCCTAACTTATTTGGTTGTGTAATTTTTCTTCCATTTTTAGACCCCATTAAAATACCCAAATCAGTTATTAAATGGGTCTTATGCAACAAATTATTAATATATAGTTGGAAATGTTTCACCATAAAAATTCCGGATTTTTAACTTATCATTTTAGGGGGTAATTGTAGGTCAAAAGGTCATTCGGGACAAAAAATGCACAAAAATGCCTCATTTTCATGGTGACCTTTGACCCTGTGGGCAAGTGCGCTTGTTGTTAAAACTTGCATCATTAATTAATTTACATATGATGATCAGACGTTCCAAATATCAGCTTGGTGTCTTTATCCCTTCATGTTTAAAAAGCGATTTGAAAAGGGGTATATTTTTCAATTTGCGACAGTATCAGTGCGTAAATGTGATAAAATTAATTTTTGAATAACGATAACATTAAAAATAATCTGCCTAGACCCTTGAAACTTATAATTCTAAAACAACTTTATGTGCTTATTTCAGGCATGCAGTTCGTTAAGGGATATAGTGTTTCATTAGTAAGATATGTCCCCCAAAAATGGCCCAAGTGCAAGAATTGCGCAATAAAATTGTATTTACTGTTGATTTCAAATGAGCATAATATTATCCGTGTACTGTCTAGAGCCGTGAAACCTTTCATTCTAGGACAACTTTTTGTGTTGATTTCAGTTATGCAGTCTGTTAAAGGGATAAATTGTTTAATAGTAAGATATTATGCCCCAAAAATGGCCCAAGTGCAAGAATTGTTCAATAAAATTGTGTTACGATTGATTTCAAATGAGCATAATATTATCTGTGAACGGTCTAGAGGCATGAAACCTTTCATACTAAGACAACTTTTTGTGCTGATTGCAGTTATGCAGTTTGTTAAAGGTTATTCAGTTTGTTAAAGGGATGCATTGTTTAATTAGTAAGATATTTTGCCCCAAAAAATGGCCCAAGCGCAAAATTGCACTATAACATTGTGCGACTATTTTGATATTTAAAATGAGTATAACATTAACTGTGTACAGTTCAGAACCATGTAACCTTAACTTAATATTTGTACACTTATTAATTCATGCAGTTTGTTAAGGGATACAGTCTTTTATCTTACTAACTAATAGTTAGTAAGATAGTTTGCCCCAAAAATGGCCCAAGTGCAACAATCGAGCAATAACATTGTGTGACATTGAATTTAA
>NW_022731439.1:10773-12636 GCF_011630105.1 Anneissia japonica | reverse complement strand
TCAAAAACAACCTTTTGTGCTTATTTCAGTCATGCACTCTGGTGGTAAGGGACACAATGTTTAATTATTAAGATATTGGGCCCCCAAAAGTGGCTCTTGTGCGAGAATGGTGAAAAGCACTGTTATTTTACTGTAATTCTGGGGTCGGTACAGTATCTTACTAATTAAAGACTGTGTTCCTTACCAGACTACGTGACTGAAATAAGCACAAAAGTTCTTCTAGAATTAAAGGTTTTATGGCTATAGGTAGTAGTACACTGATAATATTGTGCTCTCATATTTAAAATATATGTTACTATGCAATTCTTGCACTTGAGCCATTTTTTGGTGCAAAATATCATACTAACTAACCACTCTGTCCCTTAACAGACGTCATGAATTAAATAAGCATACAAATGTGTACTAGAATATAGGTTTCATGGTTCTAAACAGAACACTGTTAACGTTATGCTCATTTGAAATATATTAATATATAGTCGCACAATGTTATTGCGCAATTTTAGCACTTGGGCCATTTTTGAGGCAAAATATCTTACTAATTAAACAATGCATCCCTTTGACAGACTGCATACCTGAAATCAGCCCAAAAAGTTGTCCTAGAATGGAAGGGTTTCATGGCTGTCTAGACAGTACATGGATAATATCATGCTCATTTGAGATCAATAATATAGTAAACACAATTTTATTGCACAATCTTGCACTTGGACCATTTTTGGGGCAAAATATCTTACTAATTAAACAATGCATCCCTTTAACAAACTGCATAACTGCAATCAGCACAAAAAGTTGTCTTATACCCGATTCACACGTACAAAAATCTTACCAAATGTAACAAAATGTAACCAAAAGTAACATTTTACGGCACGTGTGGAAGTACCTCCGTGTAATATCCTTGTAAAATCTCGGAACGTCTCGGTAATCTTTACCAGCCTCGCTGAGGCTGGTAAAGCTTCCGAGATGTAACATGGATGGATCTGCGCATGTGCAGGGATTTCAACACAACAACAATCTACTGTTTCACGGGGTTCTTTGAATTTTCTTCCTTCTGTATACGATTCTAATCTTCTAGAAATAGATAGGCCTAGTTTTTCTAAATGATGAATGAATTACCCTTGTTATTGATGTTAATTAGTAATGGTAGAAGAAGATATACATAAAATGAACGTCGGGATGGTGTTAGTACTATTACTAGTATTACAAGAGTCCGAGACAGAAACGTTGGAAGCTATGCCTAGTTTAGTAGTAGTAGTACAGCAGTTGTTAAGGGTATTGATTGCTTCGAATGTTTACTGTGATGGTGAGTTCAACAGTCCATCTGTGACAGGGGTTCTCAACTAGGCATAGGCTAGACCTATATCGCAGTAGGGGAAAAATGGTTCATTGAATAAACACTGAATAAATTTTACACAACCTTGGCATTACCCTTACAGACGCGTGTGAATGCTTTTTATCTCGGTAGGAATAACTCGGGAGATCGCTCGGTTACAATTTGTTACTTTTTGTTAAATTTAACTTCACGTGTGAATCGGGTATTAGAATGAAAGGTTTCATGGCGCTAGACCATTCACAGATAATATTATGCTCATTTGAAATCAATCGTAACACAATTTTATTGAACAATTCTTGCACTTGGGCCATTTTTGGGGCATAATATCTTACTAATTAAACAATTTATCCCTTTAACAGACTGCATAACTGAAATCAACACAAAAAGTTTTCCTAGAATAAAAGGTTTCACGGCTCTAGACAGTACACAGATAATATTATGCTCATTTGAAATCAACAGTAAATACAATTTTATTGCGCAATTCTTGCACTTGGGCCATTTTTGGGGGGACATATCTTACTAATGAAACACTACAT
>NW_022731439.1:1961-10714 GCF_011630105.1 Anneissia japonica | reverse complement strand
GGTAGATTATTTTTAATATTATCGTTATTCAAAAATTAATTTTATCACATTTACGCACTGATACTGTCACAAATTGAAAAATATACCCCTTTTCAAATCGCTTTTTAAACATGAAGGGATAAAGACACCAAGCTGATATTTGGAACATCTGATCATCATATATAAACTAATTAATGGTGCAAGTTTTAACAACAAGCGTACTTGCCCACAGGGTCAAAGGTCACCATGAAAACGAGGCATTTTTGTGCATTTTTTGTCCCGAATGACCTTTTGACCTACGATTACCCCCTAAAATGATAAGTTAAAAATCCGGAATTTTTTATGGTGAAACATTTCCAACTATATATTAATAATTTGTTGCATAAGACCCATTTAATAACTGATTTGGGTATTTTAATGGGGGCTAAAAATGGAAGAAAAATTACGCAACCAAATAAGTTAGGGTGTTTACGAACCAATATTTTCGTAACGGGGTCCGGTATACCAAAAGTCATGTCATTATATTCAGGTTTATTTATTATTCACCAATAAAATACATTAAAAACAGAGGGCAGCATAAGCTGAAATCTCTGTGAACAATTAAGAAAACAGTAAAAAGGCAAGATACACAAAAACAGTACAAGAAAACAAAAGCAGCATCCAAAAGCAATACACAAAAGATACAACAACCAGGCCAATCATCCACCAACATTATCATTATTATTATCATTATTATACTCATCATTATTCTTATCTTATTGTGTCGAATTATGGATGAAAAATATCCAAATTCAATTTAACTTTAGAATTATTAATGCCATCAATAATTTTAGGAATGGTGGAGCTTTTCCATCGTTGTGTCCTACACAATGGAGCACTAAGTAAATTATTATTTCTCAAATTCCTACCGTGATTGCGATAGGGGGGAAGCATATCACGAAACAATTTCGAAGCAAGAACTCCATTACCAAACTTCATCATTAAATTTTCTCTCCTAGTATTAAGAGAAGAGAGCCCGGACAATATTAAAGCACTATCATAACTACAGTAATCCATACCAAAAATACTCCTAAGCGCCCTCTTTTGAACCCGCTCAATTCTATTTCGTTGGATAATGGTTAAAGAACAATGCCACAATGGGCATGCGTATTCCAAAACAGGACGAATGTAAGTAATGAAAACGCATAAAAGATCATTTACGGAGGCTTTAGCTTTCCTTAGAACTGAAAGCGTAAAAAGGCGCTTAGAAGCTTTAGAGATACATTCATTCACATGTTTGTCCCATTTTAAATGCCAAAAGTTAGTCTAGATATCAATTTTCAGTTAATTATCTTTATTCTATTTGAAAATATGGCTAATTGAAAATGCAACTTTACAAATATGTCATAATTGGTAGCTAAAAAGGGGTATGACCCTAAAATTTCAAATGGCCGTAACTTCTAAACGACTTGGAATTGGCAAGTCAAATTTCGGGTTTGTTCGTCAGACATGTTGGTGCACATTATATCCGAGTTTCAAGAAAATCTGAGACGGTACCCAGCCATCCCATTTGCTGAGTTGGCACGGAATGACCCTATACCTTGCAATAGGATCTTTAAACTGTTCTTTAAACTATATAAAACTAGTAGTTGAAACAAAGGAATTAAAGCAACAAGTCATGCGGCCTCTATAGAACCCCCAGGAAAATTTTGATTCTTAGATGGCGGGAAATGCGCTTTCCAGACTGAGGAGTCTTTTAAGTTCTTCAAAATTCAAGGTTTTCCCCCTCTTGAAAACGGTCAGGCAAACTTTCTCATTCTTATTACAGTACATTAAATAGGCCTATACGTGCCGGTACATAAAAAAAAGAATTGAGTTGCTTACAGTACGTATTCTTTTTTCCCATGAATTGCTAACCCCAAAGAGGAAGGGGGTCCGGAGGTTTTCCCCCAGGAAAATTTTGATCACTTGGTGGCAGGAAATGAGCTTTCCCGACTTCTGAGGTGTCTTTTAATGACTTTTAAGTTCTTTAAACTTTAAGGTTTTCCTCCGCTTGAAAACGATCAGGTAAACTTCTCATTCTTATAAATACTAGTAGCCCACTATGTGTGTATGTACAGTACATAACAAAAATTGAGTTGCTGCATACATATTCTTTCTTCAACAAATAGATGAACCCCAAATAAAACGGGGGTCGCCTCCCTGGGAAAATTTTGATTCTTACTGAGGTGGCAAAAAAAGAGTTTTCCCCGACTTTTAATCAAAATTCAAGGTTTTCCCCTCTTGTAAACGTCAGGCAATTTTTTCTCATTCTTATTACAGTAAATAGGCCTGTGTGTACCGGTACACAGAAAAATTTTTCTTTCTTTTTTTCTTTTTTTTTTCCCAAGATCTAAATGACAAATTGTGGCTGATACAAGAGATATACAAAATAAACAATATTATTGTGATAGGCTTAGAGTTAGGGGCCGATTATCACATAGCTTATGTAACCACTTATTTACTCTAGCCTAAGCTGCGATTAAAGCGGTGAAAAGTGATCAGGGTTTGATAAATTAACAAACGAAAACAAAATTAAAGTATTGATAGCTATAGTAGTGTATAAGGCTACAAGATGAACATGAATAAATACACATAGGCCTAAGGCTAGGCTAGTAAAAGATATAAAAGACAATACATTACTGCAAGCTACCAACCTTTTTGTTAGTTTAGGCTGCAGTAGACCTAGTTGCGAAAGAGATACTCGGTCGTATGGGCGGAGTTTACTGTACATGTTAAATAAATAAAAAGTTTCACGCCGCCGTCAGAAAAGTTTCATTTTTCTGTGCAAAAATAACTTTGTCGCCTTTTAAAATACTGTATGCTGCCCTCACCGTTATAAATTGTCTTGTCCTTACGGCGAATTGTCTTGTCTGTACGGCGAATTGTCTTGTTCATACGGCGAGTGATTCTCTTGTCCTTACGAGAATTTGTATTGTCCTTACGGCAATTTGTATTGGCCTTTCGGCAATTTTTATTGTCCTTACTGCGTGAGAGTGGGATTGTTCGTACGCCAATGTTTGTCTATTTTGGCCCTAATGGCCGCCCATATTTTTTTGTACAATTTGAAAACCATTCAAGTTTCTGCAAAGTTTGCAAACTGTACAAGGCAAGATTGTTGCACCGTTATAAAATGTGCTCATGTGCTACTGTTGAGGGGTAGCTCATGCACAATTTTACTATTAATTATTCTGTTTGAGTAGCTGTGTGACAGGCTTATCAATCATCGGAAAGTGGAATCGTCGAGGTCATGTGTATGTACCGTACATGGATTGTGGGGAAAGATGGGATGGGGGTGGGTAGGTGGTTGGGTGTGGTTATTTTTTCATTTAATTTTATTTGATCACAAATGGCAGTACAATTAACACTGAATTTCATGTGATTAACAATTAAAATTCATCATAAAAATTATGTAAAAAAAAAAAATCAGTGCAAGTTAAATTTACTGAATTAATTAAAATTTTACAGGTACAAAGATACTCAAAATTTACATAAAAAACACTACTTATTCTACCACTATTAAGAGACATTGAGACAATAATATAAAAAAATATTTTAAGACAGTAAAAGAACATTAAAGTAACATTAAAATTGGACCATGGAGACTTTTGCTGTTATTTAATCGAATGATAATGACTTCATTGTGGTATTATTCAATCTTCCAGTCAAATGCATGCATTGCATTACTGTACATGGATGAATTGTGTTTGAATTAACATAAGTTAAAGATATAATAATATATTAAAAACAAAATAAACTGACAACATTAAAAAAATGAAGGGAAAAATCTGTCCGAAAAGCAAATCATACACCAAAATAAAAGACAAGCCAGGTCCTAATTAAGACGTATACATACTTTCAATCATCATAAAAGTCTATGACAATTTTTAATTGTACTGTACTCACTTTTTTGCTTTGCATTTTCCTATTTTAATCTACAGTAGGCCTATATAATTTATTTGTCAACTTATCAATCAATTAATTAATTAATTAATGTTCAATTTAATATCATTTCTTTAATAATTCTAGCCTACGGTAGGCCTTACTAAGGCTAGAGAGAGGTTCGCCTGAAATAGCGACCCAGCAGGAATCAATTTTTATTCTTATTTTACGATGGTTACTGAAAGAAACCTTTTGCAGTTTGCATACTGCGCGCACAGTTTCAAAGACTTTGAAACAACATCAGCAACTGAAAATAAGCAAAATGAACAAACTGCGCTCAACAGTCATTCTACTTGAGGCCTAGTATTACTAGGCTACTCCCTAGACTAGGCCATACACTGTGCCATCTGTTTTTGGCTGCCAACTAGTTTGGCCATGATGTATCACCCAGAATATCAGGAAATTAAGCTAGCCCCTAGTTTGGTTTGTCTTAATCATTTATGATATCAAAGTGACTGTTCACATGGTACCATGCACATAAGATCTTTTCTGCACGACACACCCAGCCAATAAGAAAGATGTGGTGATGCCGGTTGAAATAAAAGTGATGATATTGCCTTGCTTTGTTTATCCCTCAATCAGGGCTGAGTACTGAGCAGTTTGATTTGTTCTAACTGAATTGAACTAAGTTCAATTCTATTAACAACATTTTAAAAAGTGGTGAGGCATATAATGTAGTTAAATGTTATGGCAAGTTGAGGAGGCAATCATTGAGGATGTTATAGTTTTTCCTTGTTGTCATCATTTTTCGAAAGGACCTCTTTGTAGTAATTTTTATATTAAGCAGCTTAAAAAAATTGGAACTTTTTTGTGTCCATACAGTAAAAACATTTCAAAGATTCAAAATACTATTATTTTTTTCTAAATTTTTTGTAATGTGTCTCTTTTTTGACCTTTACCTTGCAATAGGATTTTTATTTCTTTTCTGAATGAAGTGATTGTTGAGAATGAAATTTTTTGTGAACAACAATGAAACTACCATGATTAAACAGACCCTTGAAAATCACAAACAAATACAAAACTGACATTCAGCATGGACATACCTGCTGGGAGCCCATTGCGCAATGATGTTGTTGTGAATGTATGTGGCTAAGCTTAGAATGATTTGATTTACATTAACGCAAACCTTGACTTTCTCACCACCATCTGTATTCATTCCCATCACTGCATCTTTTTCTGGGGATAGGTGATGACAAACTACTACTAATACTTTTATAAAAAAAATAAATTGTTTGTTTGCCCTTCTTTTTCAAAAAATGATAATTAAGGGCGGGCGGGTGGAAAAAGTTTTTTTTTATTTATTTATTTTTTTAAATACTCATTAAGATAGAATAAAAATAACCCACAGAGGCCTAGAATGGCAATATCTTTCATTAGACAACAACTTTAGACTAATTTGTAGGGCATCTGGCAAAAACATAAAAAAATAAAATAATAAATAATAAATTCACTCAAAATTTTTTTAATTAGTAAAAATAAAGCTAAAAAGAACTTTTTAAGTTTTTTTTTTTTTTTAGTGAGTTAGGGGTGGGTGGAGGAAGGCAAACTAACAATTTTTTTTTTGGCCGTATGTTTTATCATTCACAAAATTTGTGTAAGTGAATTGGGTGGTTACAGCCATTGAGCTGGCATATGCTTCCTCAAACACTCTTCCGCTCTATACCTGCACTACTGTAGGTTCAGGGTATGGTCACGTCTAGTATACCCATAGGCCTGCCTTAGTTCATTTACCAGTATTATACTGGTTAATTCACACAATTGTTTAAATCTATACAAACACATGTTTTTGATACAGAAAGGTGATACCAAAATCCAGAATCAGAAGATGAAAACAGACAATCATACAGCTTGTAATGCACAATTGTTATACTTCACAGCATCTCAGTAATCAATACATCATCCATTACTGGGCACACACCTAAAGAGGCACTGATAAACAACCATGGAGTATCAGCATGAGGGGTGAGTATTGTATTGTACCATTGAACAATTTGGACAGAACAAAATATCTTTCAAAATGATTCTAGTTTAATGGATTGGCATGTTATTTTACGATCATTTCATCTGGATCAATATGGTAGGATTTCTTTTTATGATTATCCAAAAACAAAGATGTTTTTGACTTGCAACATAGATAAAAAATAAGCAAAGTTTGGTTTTAGTACTACTGTACTTAATTATATCTATATTTTATTTTCATGTTAATGAAAACTGTTTTAATTAAAATATAAAAACTGTTTTAATTAAAATATAAAAACTGTTTTTATTAAAATATTTTCGTAAATCTTGTTAATAATGACGATAGTGATCGGGCCATGTCCAGGATTGCAATTTTAAGGAAGTACAGTCTCAATTGTCTTAAGAATACAGACCTTTCCTGATTTGGGGGATGTATGAGCACCCATCACACCCCCTGGAAATATGGTGATGATACCTGATACCTGGTGATGATGTCAAATATTAAAATTCATCATTCACGATTGATAAAAGTAGTCTGTATTAATATCATGTCAAAGGAAAATATACTGTAAGATTCAGTTACAAACTTTGCTTGTGTATTATTTCACAGAAATGTGTTATTTGAGGCTATTGGACACCGTGACTGGCAAGAAGCAAGACTTATCTGTGAAGAACATCCCCACCTTATTAACACTCACAGAGCCGTTTGGGTGTGTATTCAGCTGATTATATACAATTCTGGGTGTGATTTAGTGATGAATTATCATTTTATTGGTTCTTCACTTCAGGCCTAAAGTTACTGTAGTCCCAAACATTGCCTTAAGGCCTGTCTAGACTCTAAAATTTTATTTCACAAAAACATGTGACATGCCCAAATATGGTCATGATGACATCACATTGTGACCATATTTGGGCACATGATGACTATATATGGGCATATAACTTTTTTTTTTGTCAAAGAACATTTTATAGTGTGGACAGAGCTTTAGTTTTAGTAATTATTAGCTGTGTGAGGCTTGTGTAGGCCACGGCTTGTGTAATATCCTCAGCTAGGAGGATTCAGTGCTTATGATGGTCCATCTGTGCAACTGTTCTTTGTACAGTGATTTCAATGTTTGCACAGACAAATTTACATTCTTTCTCCACCCTACCCAGTTCCCTTCCAATATGTTGTTTATCCTCACAACTGATTCCCAGCCAAACCCAACTTTTTTTGCTAAAATGGAAAAGACAATTGCCAAAAAAGCGCCGTAACAAATCTTGGCTTGTCATTGCCAAGATATTGTGACCAATACAAATCAGTGCAGTGAATATAATGAACAAGAGTTAAGAACATAACCACATCAATTTAACAACAAAGGTACAACTCTCTTACAATTCTGCTGCAGTAAACTATGTTTTTTTTTTCCCATTACTACGGTAGAACAAGATTTTTCCCTAACATTTCCTATAAAGTTGTACTTCTATGGTGAATCATGATTGACCACAAAACCATAGCAAACATTGTGTGTGTGGGGAAGGGCATTAAAGTGTTAGTTGGCCTTGCCAGCATTTATTTTTTAAATTATTGTACTTGCATTTTCTGATCCCCTGGTGTAAGCTGATCCCCTCAACCCTAATTTACACTGTATTACGAACGTTTTTATGTGTGTCTTGCACTATACAGATTGCTTACAATTTTGTAAACAATGAGTCCACCTACCAATGATTTGAATGTCTGATGAAGGTATGTTGTTATTTTGTACATTTGTATGTCTGTTTTATAGAATGGTGAAACACCATTATTACATGCTATGACACGAAAACCACCTGCACCAGAAGACTTGATGCTACTGATGGTTGAAAAAGCTACAGTAGGGAATATAGAATATGAAAACCCGGTAAATGAAATTCAATAGCATTGTATGTTATTCAAAAAACAAAACATGTATATATATTATATACCGGTAATAAACTAATTAACTCAGTAAATTACAGTCAATTATTTCATTCTGGACTAGCGGTGAGATTTTTTATTGTTTTATTTAAAACTGAGTAGCCAGCCTATGATCATCATTTCAAAATATAATATATAAATAAGAATTTTTTTTAATGTGAGAGATAATGATGTTTATAGATTAATTTATACTATTTACTGGTTATATTGTTGACAAAAAAAATGCTATACTGTATCACAATTAGTCTTGCTTGAAAATATAAATTGAAATTGTGTCTTAGAAGAAGTGAAGTTGTCTTTTTAATTATTATGTTGTATGCATGGTTTTACTTGAAAATCATCATTAAAAAACATTGAAATATGTAATATTTATGTATAAAATTATTAAATATATGCAGCTAATGACATGACATGTTATTGTGATTAGTTATGTGTATTGTTGGTATGTTTTTATTCCTTTACCTTATTTTATGTTTGTCTTTTAGGTTGAGGAAAATATTATGAGTCATTTGGCAATGCATATGTATACATCAGCATTGAGATGTGCATTGAAAAAGTCTCCCAGAAAAATAATTATGAAAAAATCGTACTCAGTCTTCAGTAACCTGATTAAAGCTGCAGGTGTGTCCACAAAGAACTTTCTTTTGGCAACTCCATATCAGACTTTTTCATTTTGTACTATTCCATTCCTCAGGGTTGAATTTTGGGACCTCAGTGGTTTTCATGAAATTTTAACCTTTCTTATCATATTTATGCTGATGATAAACAGGTCTATATTTCTTTTAAACTTTCTGAAGAATTTGATGTGAAGATTGAATCTCTCAGAAATTGTATTTCTGAGTTGAAAACTTGGATGTCCGAAAACTTCTAAAAGTAAATGAGCACAAGACAGAATTCATCGTCTTGTTCCCCTCAACAA
>NW_022731439.1:799-1907 GCF_011630105.1 Anneissia japonica | reverse complement strand
CAAGTACCTCATGTATAGAATTTGGGTATTACGCTTGATTCTTCAATGACTTTGAGTTAGCACATTCCCAAAATCACCAGCTCCTCAACATATCACTTGTGCAATATACATGCATTTGTTACCTCACATCTTGACTTTGGAACTCTCTTGTTTTTTTGGTTTTGATATATATCAGTCGTTAAAACAAAAAATTATGACAAGGCATGTAGACTATTGAACACTGTATTTATTTTTGTAAGAAATTTTCGGCCAGTCCTCTGGCCTTCATCAGCTTTACTGAATGCACAAGATTGGCTGTTGCAAGTTGTATACTGTACAATACATAGGCGTAGATCCCGGGGGGGATGGAGGGGATATATCCCCCCAATATTTGACAAGGGGGGGATGGTCCATTGAATCATCCCCCCCAATATTTTGACTATGTATGGGATAAAATGGAGCTTTACACACTTCAAAAGACTGTCACAGAAATAATTTGCACTGTCTTATGCGCTTACAAAGATGAAAATTAGCATAATGTATTAATGTTGATAACCAAATTTTATCTGGTACCAATCTAAGCTCTTCTTTCCTTAGATGTTAGATGTGCTTGCAAAGAGAGCCACATTTCACACTGAAGGGTGTGTACGACATCAGTAATGTTATATCAATTCCAAGAATGTTTAAGGTTATATCGGTTGATGAGGAATTTATTGATTAGGCCTATAACAGCAGATTGCATCAATTCATTTTGCAAAAACAAGGTTTCCAGCTTCAGAGGGGGGGCACATCTCCTGTCCGCACAAGGGCACACATTGGCGCTAACACCAGGCGCGTAACAGGGGTCTTGGGTCAGAGTGGTTATATTTTTTTAAATTTTTTATTTCAACCATCTTTAAAGAGGGTAACCCTTCTACAACAACAACAATAATAATAATAATAATAATAATATTAATAATAATAATAACAATAATAATAATAATAACATACAATCCTCATTTCCAATTCTCGGTTAGTAATTTACCATACCCACCCCACCCCACCCCACTCCGCATATAGAAAACAATATGACATACGGCTTATCTTATTTATAGGCCACACACGTGTGTTTGAAACTAAATATAAGCAT
>NW_022731439.1:0-775 GCF_011630105.1 Anneissia japonica | reverse complement strand
CAAACACATTCTTTCACCATCTATACACATTGAGGCCCTTCTTTTAGGTTAAAATGATCTATCTTAAATTTATTGATTAGGCCATAACAGCAAATTGCATCAATTTATTTTGCAAAAACAAGGTTTCCAGCTTCAGAGGGGGGGGGGGCACATCTCCTGTCCGCACCAAGGCACACATCGGCGCTAACACCAGGCGCGTAACAGGTGTCTTGGGTCAGAGTGGGTATATTTTATTTTTTATTTCAACCATCTTTAAAGAGGTTAACCCTTCTAGTTTAGCCCAGTAGGTTAACTGATATTCAGGGGCCCTCTTTCATAAAATTAAAGAACAGTACAAACAACATCATTACAACATAATAATAATAATAATAATAATAACATACAATCCTCATTTCCCAGTTAGTAATTTACCATACCCACCCCACCCCACCCCACTCCCCATATAGAAAACAATACGACATAGGGCTTATCTTATTTATAATATAGGCCACACACGTGTGTTTGAAACTAAATATAAGCATTTTCATCATGGTTGTATTTATTACAAACACATTCTTTCACCATCTATACACATTGAGGCCCTTCTTTTAGGTTAAAATGATCTATCTTAAATTGGTCTTTCTTGAGTTTGGGACTATTATGTGTTTAAATAACTTAAAAGGATAAAACTAAAAAAAGCCCTAAAAAATGCGCGCCAAGCGCGAACATTTTTTTTGTGTTTTTAATTCTAATTTCGTCGGAATTGATGAAAACTATCTAAAATGTACAATTTATA
>NW_022731438.1:0-876 GCF_011630105.1 Anneissia japonica | reverse complement strand
TATATTCGCCTGACAATAATAGTGTGCCTGACGAAATTAGGCCTACATAACATAGACCTATAATTGTTTGCTTTCATTTTTTAGCTAGAGATCTGAAAACAACCAAACAAAATGCTAATGACACTACCACATATTATTCGTCACATTTTAATAACTTTTGTTCTAAAACAATGTATGGGGTTGCTGTGAAACGGATCGTATAGTTCCATAATTCTCAATAGTCAATTTTATAGATGTATTTTTAGAAGATTGTGTTAATCACAGATTATAATAAATACATAGTAAGTGATGATGATACACGAGTATACAGTTGTTCAATGATTAAATTGACAATTATTCAGACAACACCACATTTTGATCACAAAATCACACATTGCGGTAAATGATCTAAAACAGCTCCATTTGTTTCCACATCTTTAGTTCATTTCTGTCTATGGAGCGTCGATGTTTGTGGTCATGCTTGCTCTTTCCACCTTTACTTTTTGAGCCTTTACTTTTTGAGCCTTTACTTTTTGAGCCCTTACTTTTTGACCCTTTTGACCCATGACTATGGGCGTGGCTCTTTGATCCTTCTTCCTTGGACCCCTTACTCTTGGATCCTTTGCTTTTGGAACCTTTGCTCTTTGACCCCTTTGATTTCTTTGAGCCACTACCATGACTATGGCACTCGTTGCTATTACTCTTTTTGGAGCTCTTTCCACCGCTTTTTGAGCCTTTGTGTTTGTGGCAGTCGTTGTCATCGTCGTCCGAATCTGGAGGTGGCTTTGGTTTCTCTGTCACTGGCTTTGGTTTTTTAGTGACTGGATTTTTGTCTCCTACATCGTCTCCATCGTCTCCATCTCCATCTCCATCTCCTCCTCCTCCTCCTCCTCCTCC
>NW_022731437.1:0-1733 GCF_011630105.1 Anneissia japonica | reverse complement strand
GCATTTTAGAAGGACAGTCACCAGTCCTACATATATGAATATGATGACAGTAGAATAATGGGGTGATTATGTACTATTGTCAATGTTTATGATCCGAGAAATTTGTAATCAACAACAGTTTTTGGGGTAGGGGGTAACATTTATGCTCATAACTCTTGATTTAGTCAATGGATTTGTATGATGTTTTTTTGGGAAGAATTTGCATTTTTCTACAGAGGTCAACGACTTTTGACCTTTAGATACGTCAATTTCTGCACACATTTTAAATTTGAATGGCTGGAAAATACTACAAAATGCTACATGTTAATACCAACATCATGCAAAATCTATCCACCAAATCATGAGTTATGAACCTAAATGTTAACCCCTACCCCAAACATCGCCATTGATTACACAAGTAATCAAAAATGACAGTAATACATTTAATCAATTTATACATTTCTGCCTGTTTCAATTTTTTTAAAATTTGAATGACTGACCAATCTATAGGCTAAATGTTGATACCAACATCATACAAATCCATTTAGTAAATCAAGGGTTATGAGCATAAATGTTACCCCCTACCCCAAAAACTGTTGTTGATTACACATTTCTCGTATCATAAACATTGACAATAGTCTTGTTTGTTCTTGTTAACCTCAATTTGTGTATTCCATATGTTAATAACTACAAGAAAAACACAATTTATATCAAATATATCCAAAATTAGACATATGACACTAAAGTTTATTGATATTTTATGAACAAATTAGCTTTTTAGAAAAAGGTCGATGACCTTTTGACCTCTAGTGACGTTAATAATTGTCGGATTAATTTTAATTAAACTGCATATGATTAAGAAACATATATGCTACACATTGCTACCAAAATAACATTGATGGGATTTTTAATTCACAGGTTATGGGCATAAATGTTACCCCTCCCCTCAAAAAAAGCACTGACCATAAAACACTAACGACCATTACAAATGACGCGAGTACATACAATGCATCCCTATATTTTTCTTGTTAACATCAATTTTTTTTGTTCTATATGCCCGTAGGAACAAAATGATACCGAGGAAGTTTAACAGCAGTGACCACCCCCCCCCCCTCTAGCCCATGGCCTAGTATTGTAATAAATTATTACATGAAAAGCACATTTTTGCAACATTGGTACACATTGCATATTCTTATCATAATTTATCATCAGCCTATTATTGCAATCACCATTATTATTATAAGTATATCTTCCACGATATCTTAAAAACCATGATTAATATTTAATTTTTTTCTGTTGATCAAAATCGCAGTTAGAAGACAGATTTAAACTTTTAATGACAGTAAAAATACAATATTAAAATATTTATTTATTTCTTGCAGATCATCCACAGAAATCTAGGAGGCCAGAAACATCTTGGTTGGTGACAACATGATTTGCAAAATCACGGACTTTGGAAGAGCAGTTGAAGCAGACATCGATGGTACATTCTTGGAGACAGAAAAGGTAGGTCTAAAACCTATATTTACTTTTGCGTAATATATAAAATTATTCGTGGAGACAGAAAAGATATTTTCTTTGGCTTAATATATATATGTTTAAATATTTATATATATAACTATATATAATTTAAAATATATATTATGTATATAATATATATGCTAAAATGCAAAAACACTAACAATAATGCTGTGAGAAACGTTTCTGCGGTAAAAACTAATAAGACTATTATAAATATATGCGTATGTAAGGCG
>NW_022731436.1:246-501 GCF_011630105.1 Anneissia japonica | reverse complement strand
ATTTACTTTACATAAACCTTTACCTTTTTAACATTCAGAAGTTTAAAATTATATTTTCTTTAAAAACGAATGGTTTATAAGTGTTATATACTTTATTCCAATAATAATTTGTAATTTTAATATTTTCCATGTATTTTAATAAACTTCAATGTGTTCTGCAATTTAGATTAATCTTTTCATCTTATTTGTAAATAAATCTCTTTAAACTTTTTATTAACATGCAATTTGTAAATATAAGAGAAATATTTTATTTTT
>NW_022731436.1:0-189 GCF_011630105.1 Anneissia japonica | reverse complement strand
ATCTTGCGTTTGCAGGAATCAATGTGATATTTATTAATTCAGTGATTAGAATTTAACTAGGTTTATATTTTACAGTTTTTACAATTCCTTATTTCCGCATTTCAAATGAATACGTCCTTTAAAAGTAACAAAATAATCGTCTATGGAACTGTATTTATCATAGCATTGTTTACCAACTCTATGATATGG
>NW_022731435.1:0-1885 GCF_011630105.1 Anneissia japonica | reverse complement strand
CCACCTCTTCCTTGGATTGTGAAATGAGTATGTTCAAGATAGCCAAGACCATGGCCAGCCAGCGCTGTATACTGGTCAACGAATCCTAAAAAAATTATTAATTATTATAATAGTAAAAAGAATATATGAGACAATACAAAGCCTCAATCTCCACAGAAAGGAGCGGTAAGGTAAGGTAAGGATGAGACAATACAGTATGAATTTAATACTCTGATTTTAATAGTAATATTTTTTCAATTTTTTTCATAATGTAACAGTGAAATCTTACAATATTTTGAGGGGTGACTAAGAGTGTTTTGAGTAGAATGTCAACAGGCCTAAGAGCTGTAGGAGCCACCGTTGCCAGCAGTTGATGTAAGGAATCCAATGCCTTCTGGGAGTCTAGATTCATCTAGAAAAAGATAATAATTTGTTAGTACATACACAGATCCTAGGTTAAGTACAGGTAAAATGTCTTTATTTTTACAATTGCATCCCAATTGGCCAAGTGTAATCATTTCATCTCACTGAATTGTTTCTTTATGTCAAGTCTAAAGCTCTGTCCAGACTATCAAATTTTCTTTGACAAAAAACTGTTGTGTGCCCATATATAGTCATGATGTGCCTATATATGGTCATGATGTGCCCATATATGGTTAAGATGTGATGTCATTATCACCATATTTAGGCATGTCACATGTTTTTGTCAAATAATTTGAGAGTTTGTACAGGGCTTTAAATGAACAGAAGCTGTTTCAGTGTACTTCTTTTTTTACTATAGATGTTTGTTACTAAAAAAAGGTTAATTTAGCAGCTTAAGATACTTTGGCCTATTGATAGACAAGGCTTTGCTTGCCCTAGGATACCGAAGTTAGCAACTGGGTATAAGGCATGAGTTGGTGTTTGATTCGTCAGTACAATCATGGAGGAAGAAAATAAGTTAATTACCTGTTGTTTGGCAAGCAGTGGTAGTATGAGGTCAATGGATTGCCTTGACAGTCGCTTCCATTTCTCCTCGCTTTCCTTATGAGCCTGCTGAAGCACTGCCAACATCATATCTAAAACCTTAACACAACACATGAATATGTTAATGAGAGAAATTTGCATAATACACATGGAAAAGAAAACATTCAAATGAGGTAAATCACATCTCTTGCTTTCTCTGCCTTTCTCGCTACCTCCATCCGCTTCATTTTTTTATTTCTTACCTGGTGGAATTGGATTAGTCTGGTCAGCATATACACGACCACCTCTCTCTGTGTCTCCAAGTCTTTAGTACTCTCTGACCTACTGGAGCTCCTCAGTACGAACAGGTCATGCACAAGCGGTTGAAGAGCAGGCACAGCTGTTAGAAAATAACATAACATTACACTATTGGCTAATAAAAAATTGATGTAAGAATTAATCTATATGACTGGTGGATCCTTAGAACTGGCACAGCTGTTAGAAACAGACAAAATGTTACACTATTGGCTCAGGAAACATTCATGACAAAATTAAGCTATCTGATTGGTGGATCTTAAAACTATAAGTTGCACTGTGGATAGGTTTGACATGATATTTACCGTGTGTTGTGGCTTTCTGTCCACTTGCCATGATGCCATCACACAGTTGGATTATCTTTGGCATTGTAATAATGTTTTTGCTATGGTAACGTTCATACGACAGAAGAACCAGGAAGTAGAAGATGTGAGGTATCAGTGTCTCATAATCTCTGGAAAGAGAGTGTTAATAGGTTAACCGATATAATTAATATTGCTTTTACCACATTTATAGTATAATTATTAGTGCTATCTTGACAGAATACACACCAATTTATCAGGTCTATTTTGAAACAGCACCACCAATGTCTTGTAACTTTTCACAGGCGAACATCCAGCCAAAACACCTTGTTGTTTGCGAATTT
>NW_022731434.1:0-858 GCF_011630105.1 Anneissia japonica | reverse complement strand
GAACAGGTAAAGAAGCTGAAATACAACATTTAAAATCAGAATTTACATTCATTATTTCTATCTACGAGTAAGAACAGAAGCATTACTTACTTAAAAACTCAAAATTAAATTACGATCACTCTTTCAATTTCAATCTAAAATAACGCACATCCATTCTGAAGAACACAATCTAATCATTTCAATTTTTACAAATATTAAGAACTACCAAATATCTGTCTCGCATGTCACTATTCATTTTCAAGTTAAAGTCACATGATGCATTCGGTCTTAAGTGCAAAGCTTTTGAAAAAGTGATTTATCATACATAATAATGATAAAGTAAATTACAATGTAATTTACTGAACAACCCATAGCACTGCTTAGGTCCACAATGCCCAAGCAACTGGAAAATGTCAAAGGTTACATGACTCCTCTGAGTCTTGTGTCTCTAAAGTTGGGTTTCTCCGATAATTTCTATGATAAATTATCTTGAAGTTCTCTCCAAATATTTTAACCCATCATGTAACATTATGGACAACAGTGCAATATGTTGCACATCAAAACATCCGTTTTGTTGACCAGCAGGGGTGACCTAGACCAGGGCCTATACCAACAACAAAATCCTTTTTTTACTATTCATTCTTGGAAATGTACTCTCACAATGATGTTTCATTGTACTTCTATATAGGGATTAAGAAGAAAAATAAAAAGAATGCTAGCTTGTTTGGTGTGCTTTATGACAACTGACTTGAAAAACTTACCCATTCCTCTAAAGTCAGTTTGTGGGTCATCACCTTGGAAACCAATATCTTGCCACTGCTTTGTAATGCGATTTTCTAATGGTGTATTTGGTACAAGTAAATTCCATAGCTGGAGAGA
>NW_022731433.1:0-1257 GCF_011630105.1 Anneissia japonica | reverse complement strand
CGACGCAATAATTACACTTTTTTGTTTTCTTAATTATTTTATTTTTATATCCTATTTTTTCTTATTATATAAAAAAATAGAAAGAGGCGTATTATATTGATAATTATACGGTATTATATTTTACCGTTCTCGATATTAATTATAATAATAATTATTTTTATCCTTTTTAAAAAATTTATATTGGCCTAGGCCTATTTTTTAATGTTTTAATTTTTTTAATGGTTTTAAATAGTGCGTATATGCACCAACTTCTATTTATATATAATGCATTTACGTCTAAAAGATTATATGTAAATAATTGCGTTAACGTTTCATTATTTATATATAATTAGTTTATTGATTACATTATATATAAATAATAAAAGGCTAACCAAACATTATTTATATATATTAATTTCGCTAATTACATTATATATAAAAAATGAAAAGGTAAAAAATCATTATATATAAATGAAAAGCAACTTACAATTATTTATATATAATAAGTTCACTGATTTCATTATATATAAATAACGAATTGACTTCAAACTCATTATTTATAAATAACTGCTTTTGCATTTCATTATATATAAATAATGATTACTGGCTTCATTATATATAAATAAGGAAGGGGTAACACATCATTATATATAAATAATGAAAAATAACTTACAATTATTTATTTAAAAAAATCATTATTTATAAATGAAAAGCAACTTACAATTATTTATATATAATAAGTTCACTGATTTCATTATATATAAATAACGAATTGACTTCAAACTCATTATTTATAAATAACTGCTTTTACATTTCATTATATATAAATAATGATTACTGGCTTCATTATATATAAATAAGGAAGGGGTAACACATCATTATGTATAAATAATGAAAAATAACTTACAATTATTTATATATATTATTATATATAAATAACGAATTGACTTCAAACTCATTATTTATAAATAACTGCGTTTACATTTCATTATATATAAATAATAGCTGTCGCAAAACCATTATATGTATATAATGCTTGGGCTTGGAATTACAATTAGGTCCTATTCACCTATCAGAATGGCAAAGCAAGGGATACAGCAGATTGTTGAATCCAATGGCGCCAATAATAATAATAATAATAATAATAATAATAATAATCTTGAAAATATGTATATATATATATATGTATGTGTGTGTATGTAT
Organism: Anneissia japonica; assembly: GCF_011630105.1. Classification (NCBI taxonomy): domain Eukaryota; kingdom Metazoa; phylum Echinodermata; class Crinoidea; order Comatulida; family Comatulidae; genus Anneissia; species Anneissia japonica. Next base: position 75 of record NW_022731433.1, on the reverse strand, counting down.
ATATGTGTGTATGTATGTGTGTATGTTTATATATATGTATGTACGTATGTGTATGTGTGTGTATGTATGCATGTA
>NW_022731432.1:0-1582 GCF_011630105.1 Anneissia japonica | reverse complement strand
ATTAATAAAGATAAAGATAAACTGAAGCGACCCACAGGCTTATTTGCCTTTGGCATCGTAAAAAACCAAAGAATGGTAAGAACATTTGTAGAATTCGAATAATATAAATAAGAATTTTGGCAAGCGAAAAAAAAATACATGCAAATAAGAGACTAGGCCTAGGCCTAGAAGAGGTAGGGGAGGCTTAGCGTAGCCTAGTTAATCATGGCCTACCTATTAATAATTATTAAACTAGGCCTAGTGCGGTGAAACGTAAATAGAATAGAATCAGGTTTAACAACCAACAGTCTTCAAATGTAGGCAATGAAGCAGTTGCTATAGACTCTGCAGAATCACAGAGTTGTAGTCCTGGTCCAATTGTTTGATTGTAGTCCTGGTCCAAAAGTTTTGTTAATAAAAAGAATACAGACTATAATGCCATGGTAATTAATTATTTTTTAAATGTTTTAAGTTTCATTAAATTATTGAAACAGTGAAATTTTAGCCAAAATCTGTTGTATACTGCATATGTCATCTGGTTATTTGTGCTGAAATTCTTCTGCAAATCAAAAATGCCCTTAAAAATATGTCAAAAATATTTATTTTTTTAAGTAATTATTTAGTGCTCTAAAAGTGCTCTAATGGCATCAGAGAGCATCTAGACCCTAGAGCTTCCGGGGCCCTTGAGCAGGCCCCGGACCCCCGGCCGAAGTGGGTGTACTCTGTGTCCATTTGCAAGTTACCTGCTGTAAAATCTTTTTTACCTGCTGTAATTTTTACTAACAACAACCCTGGTATATACAGTATATATATAGTATAGATATTATTAATAGTAGTATTATTATTATTTATTGATATTATAGTATACATATAGTATAGATATTATTAATAGTAGTATTATTATTATTTACTGATATTATAGTATATACAGTATATATATAGTATAGATATTATTAATAGTAGTATTATCATTATTTATTGATATTATAGTATACATATATATATAGTATAGATATTATTAATAGTAGTATTATTATTATTTATTGATATTATAGTATATAGTATATATATAGTATATATATTATTAATAGTAGTATTATTATTATTTATTGATATTATAGTATATACAGTAGTATATATATAGTATATATATTATTAATAGTAGTATTATTATTATTATTTACTGATATTATAGTATATATATAGTATAGATATTATTAATAGTAGTATTATTATTATTTATTGATATTATAGTATATATATAGTATAGATATTATTAATAGTAGTATTATTATTATTTACTGATATTATAGTATATATATAGTATAGATATTATTAATAGTAGTATTATTATTATTTATTGATATTATAGTATACATATATATATAGTATAGATATTATTAATAGTAGTATTATTATTATTTATTGATATTATAGTATATAGTATATATATAGTATATATATTATTAATAGTAGTATTATTATTATTTATTGATATTATAGTATATACAGTAGTATATATATAGTATAGATATTATTAATAGTAGTATTATTATTATTTACTGATATTATAGTATATATATAGTATAGATATTATTAATAG
>NW_022731431.1:0-597 GCF_011630105.1 Anneissia japonica | reverse complement strand
ACAGACAACGAGAAGAACTGAAATGGATTTTAAAACTCAAAACACACACTCACGGCCTCAATAAAGTCTTGGGATTCATCAGTGAATTTTCCTTCTGCCGCTAAATATTCTTCTCTTAGTTTTCGGTCACTTTTAATTATAATTTTATTTCTATTTATTCGGTTTTATTATTATTATTCTGTTAGGCCTATTCATTATATATTATTGTTGGTATTTTCACTCTAGCTTATACTATTGTAGAACTTATCTGTTTTTTTTTCAAGATGCACTATATCTATATATATTATATGCCTTATACAATATTACATAGGCCTATATCATTTTGGCTTCTTGCTCCCATCATTACAACTATGTTTTATTTGCCTTTCAATACTTTTATATACCCACATTTATTTAATTTACAATATTGCTTTGTATAATTTTATATATATATATAATTTTTTTATTTTTTTATTTTTTATTTATTTATTTATTTTTATTTTTTTTCATAGCCGCTTCCTGTTCTTGATTTTAGTTATGCCTTATGTTTAGTTTATCCATTAACCATGGATGAATTAATTCCCCCATGAATTAACTATAGTAATGCTTTCCCACAGT
>NW_022731430.1:0-987 GCF_011630105.1 Anneissia japonica | reverse complement strand
ACTCGTTATTATTGATGCTATTGGAAAGTTCTCAATAATAATAACTGAGATATATATATATATATTTTACATTTTTTTAAATTTTACCTATAAAAATATAAATAATTTAGATTTTTTTTTACTCTACAGAACAAAACTCGATTGAAGGTAAGGTATTTACTGATTATTTAATTTTCACCTAGCTTATTTTTTTCCTTATTAATCTTCACACACCCATAATAATGTTTTGTTAATGCTTATACATCAACTATTGTAATTATTTGCTTTTTAAAATTTCTTTTTTGTTACAAACATAATTTTTTTTTCTTTTCATTTGTGGGTTTTGAATAAATTAAGCGTTAAATTATCAAACTTTGTTTATAATTTGAAATATATTTTTTTATTTTTTATATGGTAATGGTAATGGTGGGATATTTGTAGTGAGCCTTCCACAATAAAATCGTCTCAAGGCGCATACAGAAAACCAAATCGAAGGATTAAATGTGCCAATTGAGGGTAAGGGCTTGACTCGTTATTATTGATGCTATTGGAAAGTTCTCAATAATAATAACTGAGATATATATATATATATTTTTTACATTTTTTTAAATTTTTTTTAATTTTTTTTTTTCAAAATGTCCAACTCAAAGAGCTCAATTACAAAGCGCATAGAGGCTTTTTCGCATGATGCGCTCTACAAATCTAACTATTATTATTATATTTAATTTAATTGTGAACGTTTTTTTTATTTTACAGATAACCTAAAACTGAAGAAGCTTAAAATAATGTTATCAAAAACAATATCAATTAATGATATAATCAATATGGGAATTACAAAAATTAATTTGAGGGTAATGACTTGACTCGTTATTAGTTGATGCTATTGCAAAGTTTTCAATAATAATAACTGAGATATATATATTTCAATTAATTGTGAACATTTTTTTATTTTACAGATGACCTAAAACTGAATTCTGAATCAAAATAAAATTCGTACAAAAATGAATT
>NW_022731429.1:0-1168 GCF_011630105.1 Anneissia japonica | reverse complement strand
TGTACAAAAACTATGATAACCTAGTTATATGCAATTGCCATATGCTGTTATTATCATTACCATAAAAATGCATATAATGACTCAAGAAAATAAGTTTTAATTCAGAATTTGATTATTGGGGCTATTTTTACCTACCTGTCATATGGGGCCATTTTTACCGGGGCCATTTTTTCCGGGGCCATTATTTCCGGGGCCATTTTTTCCGAGGCCATTTTTCCCGGGGCCATTCTTACCGTACACCCATAATTATATGCCTATGTTTAAGCTAATAAGGATTAGGCTATGATAACAAAAAGTTGTATAGATCTGAGCCTTGTTTTTTTTTTATTTTTTAAGATTCACTTAGTCACGGGTAGTTGTACGAAATAAAGTTTGTTCACTTGACGTTTAAAATGCACAAGTACAATATATAGGTACAGATGGGCCTACATAATTCGACGATGACAATAATTAAATAATGGTGACGATAGGCCTAATGATGACGATGACTACGAATAAACTGGCCTATAATAAACATAGTTGATTTCTCGTAACTAGTGGGAGTAATACTCGAGCGTCGCGACATGCGGACGTTGGTACGAGTACATTCCCTAAGGCCTAGGCCTACATTATTTTGCAGATAATAGGCTAATTATTATTCAGTTTAAATTTACTTAATGTTCTTTTAAGATAAAAATCAAAATCAAAAATATCTTTATTGGCAACCACAGTATACAATGATTGAATTATACAATAAAATAATAAAAAGGGGGTTTCAAGTCTGCGGATGTTTCACCCTATATTCGCCATCATAGTAATGCGGTTTCAGTTTGTTTACTTGACGTTTAAAAATGCACAAGTACAATAATATTATATAGGTACATAGGCCTGTAATTCATGAAAAACGATGACAATAATTAAATAATGGTGACGATATTATAGTCCAGCAAACTTTGGTTGGTTGCATTTTTTTTTTGCTATATTTTAAAAAAATTGGATATGATGTAGAATAGACATAGATAAATCAAAAAAGCATGTGCAACATTTTTTTATCATACGTAAGGGTGGTTGCCAGCTGTTTCAAAATGGCCGCGATTTTTTCCTAAAATTGTCACTATATTGTGAATTTATGTCATTAAAATGCAGTATTCAATTGGAAATCCACTCATAACAATGACAGCAACAGTTA
>NW_022731428.1:0-1171 GCF_011630105.1 Anneissia japonica | reverse complement strand
TCGTTGTACCACCCAATGAGTGTCCGTTGAACCATGGTTTTATATCAATAATGTCAAAATGTGTTCAACTTATGCATATTCATTGTTTACCATTCAATAAGAAGAAATAATATTTAACTTTGCACTAAAAGTTTGGAAATATACACGATAACTTTTACTGCATTTTTACTTACATTTAAAAATGTTTAATATACTATATTATTTAATTGTTCGGGTGGACTTTTACAAATAGAGGATCCTATACCAAAAAAAAAAGATTATGGCACCTCTAGATGGCCGGAAATTGCATTCACATGCTTAAAATTTGAATATTACTATTATTACTTAATTTTTACAAAAATATTATTATTTTTTTTTAATAATTAAAAAATTTGGTGGGGATGGAGAAGGCCGGCTGCCCCGTCCTCACCACACCCCCTCCCATTAATCTGCCATTGACAACAAGACCATTAAAGCTGTTGACGTCAATAAATTATCCGTGTAATTAATTCAGTATAGGTGTGATATTATATTTTGAAGATGTTGTTATCCAATATTGAAATGTTATTGTTAGTATTTATCTGTTCTCTAGGAAACCATCAGGAAATGAGAAGTGCAATCTTCGAATTGTCGGTGCGATGTACAAACGTTCTCCGATGTGGGCGGAAAGATTCTAAGCCGGTACAGACACCGAAAAAGACTACCTCAGTCATCGCATGTTGCTTGCAGTGTCTACACTTCTATCCTCCATGTGTATCAATATCTTTTAACAGGAAGACGAACAAATGCACACAGTTTACCTATTTAGGGTTGCCCAACAAGGTCAAAAACGACGAAATGATATATTATTCCATTAAACCATACGTGAGTAATGTATTTTGAACACAGTGCCATATACTTCTTGTTTCAGGTACCCTGCCGTCAACAAAATCGGAGAAAACCTCAAGAATATTTAAAAAAAATAATAGCTTATCTAAAAAGATTTTTTATTGCAAGTCTTGTATACAAATTAGGCAAATTTAATATGGAATTGTTTTTTTGTTTTCAATTTTAACAAACAGCATGTCAACAATAAGCCAATTCGTAGTTTGAACTGCGCATGCTAGTATCAATATTAATTGACATAAACACCATATATGGCCATTCACGCAACACAGGTCATGTCGATCGACCTTGATCGACCTTGGATACG
>NW_022731427.1:0-1022 GCF_011630105.1 Anneissia japonica | reverse complement strand
GGGGCAGGGGAAACTGCCCCTCCCCTGACGGTTTTTACCGGGTTGACCAAGCCGTCGTACCGGGCTGGGTAATAAGAGAAAAGAAATAGGGGAGGTTGAGGGAAAGAGAAAGAAGAGGAAAAGAAAAGGAAATAAAAAGAGAAGAGAAAAATAAAGACAAAAGAATAAAAAGAAAGATATCATAATGACCAGACTCACAACACCGTGCAACCCCTTCTCCACTTTAAAAACTGTCATAACTCCTTTGATCTATGCTGCCCGATGGCGTAACCACTGGGGAACAAGGGGAAAATATCTGTCTTTGAAAAATCTTCCCCACCCCTTTATAAATGCCTTTTTATCCCCTGAAAGTGCCTAAAAACCTCAAATTTCGCGCTCATTTCTTGTTAACATGGCCCAATTTCCTCTAAATATTGCACATTTTAGGGAGTTTTGATCAATTCCAACGAAATTAACATTAAAACACTGGGGGACAAGGGGAAAATATCCATCTTTGGAAAATCTTTCTCCACCCCTTGACAAATGCATCCTCTGAAAGTGCATAAAATTCTCAAATTCTTCGCGCGCATTTCTTGTTACGGTAGGCCAATTCTCTATAAATTACACATTTTAGGGAGTTTTTATCAATTCCGACGAAATTAGAATTAAAAACACAAAAATATTTTGCGCGCTTGGCGCGCATTTTTCTTAGGGCTTTTTTAGTTTTATCCTATTTAAAGTTATTTAAACACATAATAGTCCCAAACTCAAGAAGGACAAATTTAAGATAGATCATTTTAACCTAAAAGAAGGTCCTCAATGTGTATAGATGGTGAATGAGGATTGTTGTTGTTATTATTATTATTATTATGTTGTAATGATGTTGTTTGTACTGTTCTCTAATGTTATTAAAGAGGGTCCTGAATATCAGTTAACCTACTGGGCTAAAATAGAAGGGTTACCCTGTATAAAAATAAAAAAATAAATACCCACTCTGACCCAAGATCCCTGTTACGCGCCTGGTGTTAGCACCAATATGTGCG
>NW_022731426.1:0-652 GCF_011630105.1 Anneissia japonica | reverse complement strand
GCCTTAGCCTTACCGGCTTTTTTGGCAGCTTTTCCTGAAGTTTTTGGAGGCATGTTTTCTATGTAGTCTACGAATAGATGAGTGACGAACGTTTAAACGAGCACTGTATTTATAGAGTGAGATATGCAAAGTAGGACTTCTCGTTCGGCTGTATTATGTCAAGGGTTCCTATTGGTTGTTGAAAACGCGCGATTTATTGAATTGGTGATAATTGTGTTATGCGGGCTTTATCAACCGCATAGAAGACCTTATCAAAGAACCTATTATTCTAGCTCCTATTACAACGCCCAAAATTGTTTTTGTTCTAAAATAGCACGCGCCTAAAATTAGTTACAGAAAAAGGGCAATGAAATTGAAATGGCGCCCAATTTCCAAGGTGAGTAAAATACAAGTAATTAACACTACAGTACAGTAATTAATGCTTATAGCATGGCGGATAATGATACAGTACTAATGTGTGTAAATATAGTATCTGTGGTATGATTAATTTTACTCTACTGTCTTGACAACGATTATTTCTAACGTAGATTCTTTTTAAATATAAATTATAATAGAGATCTGTTTCTATACACACACACACACAAAACCGGAAAACCGTCTAAAATCATAATGTACATAGTAAAAAAGCCCTGGTGTTGAAGATTTTTAAATT
>NW_022731425.1:0-856 GCF_011630105.1 Anneissia japonica | reverse complement strand
TTTCAACAAATACAGTCCTATGAAAAATCATTGTGTAATAAAATGCCTCCGACGTGATTCGAACATGCGACCTCTTGCTGACAAGGCGAGCGTCATAACCACTATACCACGAAGGCTTCGTGGTTGAACAGGTCCAAATACCCGTCGGTAACATTGTATTACACAATGCTATGCCTCAAGAGGGCGTTCGGCCAGATAAATCTGGAAATACGGCTAGAAATACTATCGTATATTATATATGATATTGAAGGAAGTTAGCCGTTAAATATAATATAAATCATCAAAGGTACATATACAGTGTTTAATAAGGACATGATGGAACATCGTAGGCTACCCTGTAGCTTTTCAACGAATAAAGTCCTATGAAAAATCATTGTGTAATAAAATCATTGTGATATATATATATATATATACATATATATATATATACATCGGAAAACATTGAAACATCTAGCTATAAATACATAAAAATAAAAATTACATATAAATAAAAATTATTAGCAAGTAAATAATAATAATGGCATCTTGTAAGGCGCACGTATCCATCCCAGAGAGCTGTGCTCGCGGCACCATTTCCACTTGCAAAGAGCAGCACCCTTGTTGGTTAAATGTAACCAGAAGAGGAATCTAACGAAGACAAGAAAACACTTCAAACTTCACAAAAACTCTACCTGGACCTGGACGTTTTATTTTATGGTGAACTTCATACCACCAATGAAGATAACTTTTTTGAAATTCACTGAGTGGCAGTTTACTTAACCATTTACAATATATTTTTTATACATATATATAATTTAAAACTAGTCTATTTTTCACAATTCCTACGTTGGCAAAAAGCTAGTTATTCTTTCAGGAC
>NW_022731424.1:0-1025 GCF_011630105.1 Anneissia japonica | reverse complement strand
GGAATTTGCATGAGATGAAGAAAAGGTGGTAAAAGCCAAAACAGATAAATTCATTTGATATGTTAGTTGTATTTATTTATTTATTTTTGTTTGATTTGCTCAAAATTTGTACAGCAACGAAAGCTGCCAATTACAGAATTGAGTTGAAGCAATAAACAATGTAAATGTATATTTTATTCAAAACGGAGTTACAAAATACAGGATTTTGTCTAACAGGTAATGTTGTCAACGTGTCATCCTGTGTAAGCTTAACACCTGTGAGTATTTTTCTATTTTTTTCTAGACACCAAATGATGTGGTTGAGGTTCAGTAGCCATTGAACGTGTCTGATCTAATCGCCGTAGCAGTACTTAGCCTGTCACATAGACGATTAGACCGTAAATTCAGGCATTTATAAATGGAAAGTTGGACAATGAAAATAAACTTTTATATACTGCAATAGCCATATGAAAAACACTGAAACAATAAGCGAGATAAAGCAATAAATAATAGCTATAAATAAGCTGTAATAATAAGAGATATTAAAATTGAGCACTCTCCACATAACTTAGAACTCTGAGCTGCACACAGAAAATACCCACTGGAGTGGAATGGCAGGGGCGCCGCAAGCTATAGCCATAATATCGGTGCTGGTTCGAACGGCACGCTAATGGTTCTGGTTGTAGAACAAGTCTTCCCGGATAAAGACTATAAACCGTGGGCCAGTGTATACAATGGCTCGTGTGCACTATAAAGAACCCAGAGGGGACGGAACTAGGGGGTGCTGTGTTATGGAGAGTAATGTGTGACCGGAAATGGTCTGCAGTCAGTTGATGTTACCATGCGCCAGTGATGTTGGAGTATATGTACAGCAATATGAAACTTAGACTTGCCACTAGTCTCTTATTTTTATTATTTTTTTTCATTCTGGACAGCGCCACCAACGAGAAAGTTAATTTATTTTAGAGACAGACGGAATAAGCGACTTGTAAAACACTGAAATCAGGCACCAGGATGCGATTTTTTTTTCCGTACGAAACATTTGC
>NW_022731423.1:0-616 GCF_011630105.1 Anneissia japonica | reverse complement strand
TATAATATTTATTCTATGGCATTTTTAGCGCAAGCAACGTCCCGTCCACATTGGAAATGCACTATAAAACAATATCAATAAATATTATGAATGTATAACTATTATAAGTACATCCTTCTGGGGATTACAGTGGATATCAGCGCATGCTGTACCACATGTTAACTGGGTGTGTGTTTCTTCACAATTACTCCGGATATCAGCGCATGCTGTACCGCATGTCATTATGTCTGCAGTGGTTTTCTTAGAGTAGGCATTATACTGGACATCACCGCATGCTGTACCACATGTAATATTACAAATAGATAATAATGTATATGATTTCTTTGCATTTTACTCAGGATATCAGCGCATGCTGTATCACATGTCATATACAGGGTTTCTTCTTACAGTAGGAAAATGAACTATAGAACAAAAAAAATAAATGTTATTAGGGAGCCTCGCAAAATAAAGCAACGCGTATACACGTCTACAACGCGTGGTTGGGGATTAAAATCTCTTCGCGTTGCCGACGAGTGGTTCAAGATACTGATCAAAAATGTTGGACGATTCCTTTTCGCGAATTAGGGTTCGTTTTCCGACGTTTATGTTCTACTTGTTTGCGTCGGTTTATCTCGTG
>NW_022731422.1:0-945 GCF_011630105.1 Anneissia japonica | reverse complement strand
TATATAAATCATCAAAGAAATATAATCATGAAGAATATAGTTCTGATAGCGACATTGATTTATTGTTTTAAATACTGCAATAATAACATTCAGAAGCGAGCTTAGAAAGTTTTAGATAAAAAGTATTTATTAAAGTTTTCATAGGTTTGTTTAAACACCGGTTTGTGTTACCTTACTAATGTAACTTTCATTCTAATTAAAGAGAGCAACTGATTTGTCACTAAAGATTCAATAACAGGCCCTTAAATAATTGCTATAGATCGACATTTAAATCAAATTTAGGTCGATCTTAATATTTAATATTTTGATGTTTTCTAGCTGGGTATTTAATAATAAAAACAAAAACAGTGAAATATTAGCATTGTTCTGTGTAGGCCTATATCAATTTCAAACAAATTACAGTTGATATTCGTGTAATTTTTGTATTTTAAATGAACATTACCCACTATTGTTTTCTAATCGGATTAAAATCTGGCCGAATTTTGGCCAATATCGAAAAAAGAAAAAAAAGTTTGGCCGAATTTTGCCGTGAGATGGCGTGTGTTTGGCCGTGAAGTCGACTATCTGGCTGGCAGCTGCTGGCAGGCAACCCTGAACGCGATTTTTTTTTTCCCGTACGAAACATTTACATGAAACTCCACTCGGGCCGTCTCGGCTGAATCGACCCGAAAATCTCATTGCAGAATTCAGGAGGTCAAAAAGTCATCAACAAATAAACGTCTACAGAACAACTTCTGAGGGAACGTCGCTGTCTAATTTTTAAAAATAAATTGATGTTACCATGTTAATACCAATGGGTCGTTGTTTAAAATGACATATAATATTTGATTAAGCTGCACGAGTAATGAAAAGTGTTATTTTAACTTGAGTTACTGTATAATATGACAATTTTAATTTTTTAGTTAGGCCTGGGTTTTGCATAATTACCTAGGCCTACAAGTAGGC
>NW_022731421.1:0-641 GCF_011630105.1 Anneissia japonica | reverse complement strand
ACAGGGTATACTTGAAAATGATAATGTCGTCTGTAATGCAAGTAATAAATTAGGTTTAATATTTTTACGATATATACTCATACTTCCTACACTGGATTTACAATTTAACAACAGTGTAGGAAGTATGAGTATATATCGTAAAAATACACATACAGGTCAATATGTCCATTATGATAGCTTTGCTCCATGGAACCATAAGATCTCCTGGATTCGTAGTTTGGTTTCTAGAGCCCACAGATTGTGTACTCCTGATAAACTTCAAACAGAGCTTAGTAACATCAGGAAGTTTATGTCTTGGAATGGGTACCCTTTAAAAGTTTACCATCTTATATCTACTAAGGATCAAACCCCTAAGGAGTACAGAAGTTCTGTTGTCTATCATTTCAAATGTCCAGGCTGCAATAGTGATTATATTGGTAAGACAGATAGGTGCTTAATAACTAGACTTAAAGAACATTCTTCACGATCTGATAGTGTTATATTTGATCATGTTAAAAACTGTGAGGCATTCCAATATACGCGCCATCGTGTTGGGATTCAATATTTCGACATTAATTATGTCATCATCAGGATTCCTGCATTCCAATATGTTTTAGGATTACAGGGTATACTTGAAAATGATAATGTCGTCTGTAATGTAA
>NW_022731420.1:0-1189 GCF_011630105.1 Anneissia japonica | reverse complement strand
TTATTTTACACATAATTGAGACATTTTCATAAGTGAAAACCCATATAAATGAAAAGAACGGCCATTGTAGTCGCCCATCCCTCTATTTTAAATTAAAAATTAATCATTTCATCCCCGCACTTCCCCTTTAAAAGTGAAATTCTATATTTTGGAAATTTTGCATGAAATCTGTCAACCACACTGTCATGGTCGGGTTGCTTTACCTATCACGATGTATTCCAACCATCATGAGGCTATCCGAATGTCACTAGTGTCACTATCTCCAATACTAATTTTCTTCTATATCACTGTCAACATCAAAGCCATAGTCAGTTTCTCCATCACTGTCAACATCAGAGTCCCTGTAACCGACATCACCAGGCACATAGTTATCATCATTAACATCATCATTGTCATCATCACTATTTTCATCTTCACTGCTAGATTGCTTTAAAAAGAAAATCAAAGATTCACTGTATACCACAATATGTGAATAAATCTATTGTTGTAGAGTATGTGTGAAAATATTTATTTCCAACATTCACACATTTTTTGTCTCTTTATCTTGACGGCAATATTATAATCAGTCAACTATCGCTATGCTAGGCATAATTATTACTCTAGGTCAAAATTAATTCTCTACTTGAATTGCTGTACTTTTTTTTCATACTCAATAGTGTAGGGACCAATAAAACAAATTATTAGTTGATCACCCTAGCGTGAATGTCTTTTATGGTACTGGAATAAAAACCAGATATTGTAGATAAAAAGAAAAATAGTAAATATTGTTTGTATTATCTCAATCCTGTTTTTACTTTGAATATCAATGCACCCGACGGAGGGGCTAAAGTCCCTGACGTGGGGCGGGGTACCTAGTGGAGCGAATCGAGTCTCACTTGGCTGGGGCCAGGGGAGGCGCCCAGGGCCCGGGGTCCACAGATATTTGATGAATTATGAGTTTTTATTACTTATTTGATAGGCATCAAGTTACTATAATATGACTTCATGTAGGCTATGCTTTCTAATGTTAAAATCAGCTTCCAAAACCAAAACATTTTAAATAAAGCAAGAAAAATAGTATGCAATGTAACCATCTAATTTATTTTCAAATCCTCATTCTTAAAAGTGAAATTCTATATTTTGGAAATTTTGCATGAAATCTGTCAACCACGCGGTCGAGGTTGCTTCACCTATCACGATGTATTCCAAC
>NW_022731419.1:0-1286 GCF_011630105.1 Anneissia japonica | reverse complement strand
AATTAGGAAAGCCTACCTGATGCACGGTATTTATAAAATTTGGCAGGCATCACGATCTCACCAAAGAAAACCCCACCAAGATATAACCTAACATTGTCACTGTACTGGGCATTGTGTTCAATTAATTGCATATTCGTTGGAGTACTTGTACATTCATTGGAGTGTTTCTATATTCGTTAGTGCTTGTACATTCATTGGAGTGCTTGTACATTCGTTGGAGTTTATACACATCTAGATGTGTATAAGAGACAGGTTCTGGGTTTTCCGTTAGCTGTAATACCTACCTGAGACCTTCATGTTATGTTAACCAGCGTCCTTGAGGTACAGAGTAGTAGCCCAAGACCATGGACTATTAATTAGGATAGCTTACCTGATGCACGGTATTTATAAAATTTGGCAGGCATCACGACCTCACCAAAAAAAAAACACCAAGATTTAACCTAACGTTGTCACTGTACTGGGCATTGTGTTCAATTAATTGCATATTCGTTGGAGTACTTGTACATTCATTGGAGTGTTTCTATATTCGTTAGTGCTTGTACACTCATTGGAGTGCTTGTACATTCGTTGGAGTGTTTCTATATTCGTTGGAGTGTTTCAATATTCATTGGAGTGCTTGTACATTCATTGGAGTGCCTGTGTATTCGTTGGTACTGTTTGTATAATCGTTGAAGTGTTCAAGGTTTCCCTTTTGGCGTTCCATACGTACAGCACCCATAATCATAGTGACATTGAATAAGTGAGGACGCAAGCAATTTACATAGATCGTATCCTATAACAGCGAGCATGTCGCGGCAAGTGCGTATTACTACTCTCTATAAAGTTGTACCATAATACCATCAGTATATAACAGGGCTTCTGTCTTTCTTTGGAATGCTTTGCCTATTACAATCCGACAGGCAACTTTCATTATATATTTTAATGCAGCTTAAAAACTCACCCTTTTAACCTGCATTTCCTTAAAAAGGTTTTCTTCTGGCATTCATTTTTATTGCTAAGCCCATTGAGGCTTTAGCATAAGGCACTATATAAACCAAAATAATTGTCATATAATTTCCCATCGACCTTGGCATAATTTGATTCGCATCGCTGGTCACAGCTGGGTTTAGTATTCCCATGGTATTCCTAGTCACTGCCACATTATTGATAGTACAAAGAACTACAAAACTATGAGGCGCCATCTGTTAACTTATTATTTAGCAAAAATAACATGGCTTTTAACGTTATATATTTATATATTATTTTATATAATATATAATATTTTATATAATATATAATATTTTATA
>NW_022731418.1:0-1320 GCF_011630105.1 Anneissia japonica | reverse complement strand
AGGTCCAGTGGCGTAGGTATGGGCAGTGCAGTCAGTGCACAACACTGGGCCCGGGGCTTTTGGGGGCTCATTCAATAGGTATACAATATCGTCACGCACATTTGTGTTTCTGGTATTTTAAAGTTGGTTAAATTATTGTGTACGTTTTCAAGCACTTCAGATCATCATAACTTCATGAATACATTTTAGATTCAGTTCACTGCAAGTAGGTCGATGACTGTTTTATTATTGAATGGTAATTGTTATCATTGTGATGGAATAGACAATACCTGGATTTGCGTCAGGAGAATCAATTAGGGGCCTAATATGTATTTTGCCCAACCTGTCGTGAAAATGTATTGAATACCGTACTCAGTGCGTGATTCACTAATACACTTATGGAAATCACATTTCTAAAGCAATAAAATATCGTCACGCACATTTGTATTTGTGGTATTTTAAAGTTAGTTCAACTATTATTGTGTATATTTTTAAACACTTCAGATCATCATAACTTCATGAATAACTTCATTTTTTTATGAAGTTCAATGCAAGTTTGTACCATACTGTGTGTCTTTGTATATGTTCCATTCTAGTGGAGGTTCTATCTCTTTTGAATTTCTTTTGAATATAAATTAAATACTGTACTTAATTGATTTATTATTGCCCACTTGAATTGTTTAGCCCTAGGTGCTGCCGTGTTCTTTATGTAGAGCGCCATATCTAAATGCTCGATGTGCTTATCCGGGTCCGATGGCACCTCCAATTTCAAGCAAGTGTTGCAGAGACTCTGGAGTTAGGTTGCATATGAGAATGAAGAAGATAATTTTGATAGCAACATTGATTTATTGCTTTAAGTACTGCGACAATAACATTCAGAGGCGAATTTAGAAAGTTCAGATATAAAGTATTTATTAATTAAAGTTTTCATAGGTTTGTTTTAACGCCAGTTTGTGTTACCTATTGTAACTTAATTCATTCTAATTAAAGAGAGAAACGGGTTTACCAATAACAGGACCTTAACATTTTTTGCTTTGATCGACTACAATGTACGTTAATATGTAATACCGTACATTTAAATCAATTTAGATCAATCTTAATGATGTGATTTTAAATAGCAGAAGCGGATTTAGGGTGGGGGAGCGGGCGGGGAGTGGTGAAAAAAAAAGGAAAAAAAGAAAAATTGATCGCCCAAACGCATGAGGTTATTTTCGGGCGTCAGCAACCAAAGAACATAGGGCCTAGGCTATTTAATATTATGATGTAGCTGGGCATTTATTTTATGGTGATAGATTAATTAAAAGAAGTTTAACATTGTTCTGTGTATATTATTTGAATTTC
>NW_022731417.1:0-714 GCF_011630105.1 Anneissia japonica | reverse complement strand
TTATGCAAATGCGCATGCGTCAAAGAAAAGTATTCCGACATTTTGTTTTACATCGCGATAGGAAGATGGATGTGAAGTTTCTGCAGAGTTCAGTCAGGACTCACGCTAACCGACCGGAAAGTCGGCATGGATGAAACTATTTTGGTTTTTTCGGCAAAAAAAATCAACTGCTGTAGGCATAGGTATTTTGAAGAAGGCCTAAAATAAAACTAAAATGTTTTAATACTTGCTGAAATACATCATTTTTTCATTTAGATCTCCATTTATCACTAAGTCCATGCGACGTTTTTTTCTGTTGTATACATATGAGTAGTCATATGAAGGTACTATATCTCCGACAGTTGGCTGTGCAGCAATGTACCTTTTGAATGCAAACTGAAAAAAGGTGAAAATATAAAGGCAGCCGACTGTCGGGTACATAACGACTATCTAGCTTTCCACAAAAACATGAGGCCTAAGCTAGGCCTAGTTCAGTTACTGCAATGCGAGGGTAGTTAGATCGTTCAATCAATGATATCGTGTTATCGTGTTGTCGTCTAATACAATTAAATAATGTGTGTAATATTTAAGAATGCACCACGTTGGTCGCTTTCTTTGTTATGCTCTAGTAGTATACGTAGCAGAGTGACGACAGCAAGCTAAGCATAGTCCAGGGCCTAGATCGTGTACGTTCTTGATAATCGTAATGAAAACTTCGGATGACAGACGATTGGG
>NW_022731416.1:393-545 GCF_011630105.1 Anneissia japonica | reverse complement strand
ATGTAATTTTTTTTGTTAGGCAAAGTGAGATAGGCTGAAACAAACACTATTTCATTGAAAGTTTAATTTTTTTTTTTAAAGTACTCGAAATATTTCGGAAAGTTAAAAATTTGCACTAAGAGCTCAACTCGGCGAGGGTTAGGGTTAGGGTT
>NW_022731416.1:0-326 GCF_011630105.1 Anneissia japonica | reverse complement strand
AGCCTGAAAATAACACTATTCCAATGAAAGTTTGAAGTTTTTCTGAAAAGTACTCGAAATATGGTGAAAAGTCAAAAATTTGCACTAAGTGCTCAACTCGGCGAGATAAGCACTTTTGTGCAAAAAGTTACAATGTTAAAAAGTTGAGTTAAAACTCAATTTTTTTTGTTAGGCACGGTGAGATAGCCTGAAACAAACACTATTCCATTGAAAGTTTGAAGTTTTTCGGAAAAGTACTCGAAATATGACGGAAAGTCAAATATTTGCACTAAGTGCTCAACTCGGCGAGATAAGCACTTTTCTGCAAAAAGTGACAAAGTTAAAAA
>NW_022731415.1:0-575 GCF_011630105.1 Anneissia japonica | reverse complement strand
AATAACAATATATGTACAATAGACTATCTTGATTCTCAACCTTTTCTAATGTACAGTAATAATAGTGCCCCTGTATTTTGACCATCAAAATGGCTGGACATTTGACCCTCTACTAGTTTTTGATCCAGCATGGAACCAGCAGGGAAACGCCTAGTGCAGGTGGTTGTATTTCCGAGCAGAATGCCGAAAATTAGTCTTTGAACTATACTGTATATAACCATTGCCAATGTATCTCTGCACATTTTTCCAAGCCATTTTCCGCGCAAATTTAAGCTAGTTTTCAATGTATCATCCACAGGGTCCTACTAAATACCACACGGAACCACTCGCGACCACACGGGACCACTCGCGACCACACGGGTGCAAAAATGATAAAAATATTACCACACGAGAGTAGAAAACTACTTAATAATCAATAGAAACCAACTTTTAGTACGGAAATTATCCGAATTCCGTTAAAAATCGATGTATCTTGATTTTGATTTGTTGGTTTTTCCCGTCGTGTCTCGCTAATGTAATGCGTTAATTGTGGATCTGTAACGCATTGACGTGTCAGCTGAAACGCATTCAACCAT
>NW_022731414.1:0-2557 GCF_011630105.1 Anneissia japonica | reverse complement strand
TTATTGTTTTTAAACCACGTAAAAATGCCAGTGCATTTTTCACTACTATTTAGAATCTTCATGTCGCTATCATCACAGAAGTTAAGTAAACTCTGGCCATTGTAATTAATAGCATCATCCCCTCCACTTATTTCATTACCAATTTTACAGTTGAAGTCGCCAACAATGATGATACTATCACTAATCTCATTGATTTCTATTTTTTCAGCGAGTAAACTTACAAACAATTCATTTGTAAGTGTACAATTAGTACCCTCACATGGAAAGTAGACAATAGCAATATAATACACCTTGTGGTGAGTCATCATATTGAACTTTAACCCAAAGACGTTCGAGGCTATCTGACATTGTATCTAAAACATTATTATCTAAAATTTTAATGTTGTCTTTTATCAAAAGACCAATACCCCCTTGACTTTTCTTAAATTCATTTGATCTGTATTTACCAGTCCAATTATATCCATTATGTCTGTATCCTTCGATAAAAATGTTTCAACCATACCAAAGATATCAATATTATTGTTGTGAATAAATTTTTGCACATCATATTTTTTACTTTTAAAACCTCTAATATTGTTGTAAGCAATTTTGATATTCTTATTAACTACACGCTTATGGTTTTTGCCACGTCTAACTTTTTTGTGTTTATTTAAATGCCTTGTTTTTATCGGATTTCTTATGTTATTATTATTATTAGCAATATCATTCTCTTGTGTATAAGTAAAATTGTCTAGGTTAAAATTACTATTATTAACATGATTTTCACATTCATCTAAAAGATAATGGAAACGATTTTTATCAATAAAAGGTTGGGAAAAATTACCCTGATGAATCTCCTGATTAAATTCAGGGTCGGCATTTTCTTCTTTGCCAGAATCCTATTGCTGTCGACATATGTTATGACCTTGCTTGTGACCGAGTTGATGGCAGCTATTGCAGCGAATTGGTTTGGTCTTTAACCATATGGTTCTTTTCGCCACAGTAATAGCAAGTGGATCTCTGTCGTTTTGCGTGACGCTTGTGTTGGTCGTTGGGTCGCGAGTGCTTTTGTTGTACAGTTCTATCAGCCTTTTCTTTGATGATGGGATAAACTTTATCGATGATTTGCATATCTATACCACCATTGAATAGATCTCAACAGGAAGCTTTCTTTTATATGAATCCATCACAGTCCCCTAAACCTGGACCATCTAATCCTAGTGTAATTACTAGTCCCAAAATTACAACAAAGAGAGTGAAATGTATTGAACAATGTTCCTTTAACGGTAAAGGTGGAAACCCAATAAAATGTGCGCTGTGCCTAAGTGAATTTCATCACCAATGCGTTGGAGTTGCTTCATCGTCGAAAAGATCTTGGTTTTGCTCCAATTGTCGAAACATACAGTCAACTACTGCGACATTTCAATTAATAATTGGACAACAAAATGACGCTATGATGAAAATCATAGAAGAAACTCGATGCATTAGAAATGATCTGAATGCACTTAAAGCCGAAAATGAAATCTTAAAATCGTCAGTCAACGGACTACAAGAAGTAATTGAGGAACTCAAGAAAACCACTCCAACCCTAACAAATGATAGAGATGTAAGGCATGAGAATAAACCTAATCCTTCTGATACAACATCGCTGCTCACTGCAAAGGAAAACAGTGTTGATAACTCCATGCCTCCAAACACCCTGTTGATCGGAGACTCAATACTTCGTGACATTAATGAGAAAGGTTTGCATAAGACCAAAGTTATATGCATCCGTGGAGGTAAAATCAAGGACATTCAAAAGTCACTAAATGAGATCGAAACAACAATGTTCTCTACCATTATTACACACATTGGAACGAATAACTGCGACAATGAGAGTAATGTACAAGAAGTAGCTGATGAATTTCATAACATGGTGACAGAGGTCAAAGCCAAAACACCAAACGTTAACTTGGTGGTATCAACAATCTGCCCACGTACAGACAACCTGCTAAACCAACATAAAGCTAACGAACTCAATCACATATTGAAAGATAACGCAGAGGAAGATGAATATAAAATTGTGGACAATGACCTAACATTTAAACTAAGTAACAACGAGTGTGAACATGGATCGTTGAACAGAGGTGGCCTGCACCTTAGCCCTCAAGGTACAAGGAAACTACTGCAAAACATCGATAAAGTTCATCCCATCATCAAAGAAAAGGCTGATAGAACTGTACAACAAAAACACTCGCGACCCAACAACCAACACAAGCGTCACGCAAAACGACAGAGATGCACTTGCTATTACTGTGGCGAAAAGAACCATATGGTTAAAGACTGCAAACACGGCAAACCAATTCGCTGCAATAGCTGCCATCAACTCGGTCACAAGCAAGGACATAACATATGTCGACAGCAATAGGATTCTGGCAAAGAAGAAAATGCCGACCCTGAATTTAATCAGGAGATTCATCAGGGTAATTTTTCTCAACCTTTTATTGATAAAAATCATTTCCATTATCTTTTATATGAATGTGAAAATCATGTTAATAATAGTAATTTTAACCTAGACAATTTTACTTATACACAAGAG
>NW_022731413.1:0-1673 GCF_011630105.1 Anneissia japonica | reverse complement strand
TTTTATTATTATTATTAATTATATTATTAATAATAATAATAATAATAATAATAATAATAATAATTATTATTATTATTATTATAAACAGCAATCCAGCTGAAACATAATAGGAACAATTAAATGTAAAATAATTTTGCATGATTTTGTATCCAATAACTTTATATCTTTTCCAATACCTCTAACAATGAGTCTCATTATTCCTTGGTTTCCAACATTCATATTTTCATCTGGATGACATTCATAAACTCCACCATCTTGCTCTCTTACATCTTCAATTTTGATTGAAGAACTTCCATTCCATTTTGAGATGATGTCCCCGTAGTTGTGAGTCCATCGTAGATCCGTTAACGGTAGGCTTGTGGTCATATTTATTTCTGCTATCTCTCCTATTCCAACTGTCAATGTTCTCTTCTCAAAATTAATTGTAGCTAATAAAGTAAAAGAAAACAAACGAGTATTTCTTACTTGTTGATTATTATTCTTTCATTCTTTGTCAATGTATGCTAATATATTTTAATCAATACTTAATAATACACATTTTACGTTTTTTGACTTCGCGACTCATACAGTTGAAATTGTATAATTGTCACGTTAGAACTTTATATTTTATCCTACCAGATCTGTATTGCTTTAATATTTACATAGCATGCTACTCTACTTGTGAATAACAAGTTCTTAGTCAATGACAAAAGGTTGGTGCATTGTTGCTAAATTTGCATAAGTGTAAATCCTTTGTCAGCCGATCATATAAAATAACTAGCGCGCGATTTCGAATCGCTTTCAAATTTACCATCATTAGATTGGGTTAAACCACAGTCAATTCTGTGAGGCTCACGAGCCGAGCAATATTATTTAAGCTTATCATGGGGCTTAGTGTGCATTGGACGCACAATACTGTATAAATGCATCTAGGCTAGATGGTCGAAATCCAGTTGCCGAATGCCAGATTGCCGAGACCACTTTGCCGAATCCCATTTTGCTGAGTGCCAGTTTGCCGACTCAAAAACAATGAACCCCAGTTGGCCAAAACCCATTGCCGAACCCAGTTTGCCGAATCCAGTTACCTAACCCAGTTTGCCGAAAGTCTGTTAAAAGCAGTGAAACATTGAACGATGAAATACTTACTCTTACCATGTCCAAGTCCTTTAAAAGTCCTGACCGAACGCCCTTTTGAGGCGTAGCATTGTGTAATACAATGTTCCCGACGGTTATTTGGATCTGTTCAACCATGAAGCCTTCGTGGTCTAGTGGTTATGACGCTCGCCTTGTCAGCGAGAGGTGGCAGGTTCGAATCCCGTCGGAGGAATTTTCTTACACAATGTCTTTTATATGACTTTATTCGTTGAAAAGCTATAGGGTAGCCTACGATGTTCCATCATGGCCTTATTAAAACACTGTATATGTACCTTTGACGATTTATATTATATATATTCAACAGTGTTAACTCCCTTCATCATATATAATATAAATTATCAAAGGTTCATATACAGTGTTTAATAAAGACATGACGGAACATTAGGCTACCCTGTAGCTTTTCAATCATGTTCCATCATGTCCTTATTAAACACGTGTATGTGTACCTTTGATAATTTATATCATATTTATTCAGCAGTGTTAACGGCTAACTTTATATATATATATTTTCTCTACTAATTAATATATATATATATATA
>NW_022731412.1:0-511 GCF_011630105.1 Anneissia japonica | reverse complement strand
GACGGATAACGACCTTGTTAAGCAGTGTCGTAACTTCTTGAACGATTTCGATTTGAAAAAATAAATTAAAAAAAAAAAAACAAACAAATATTTGAGTTTCCATTTTCTGTTTATTTGTTGTCTTGTGAGCAATGGAGAAGTATGACTTGACAAAACATATTTTCAACGGTACGTTCGGCAGCGTGTTTGCCGGCGTAAGGCGTTCGGATCAACTTCCGGTTGCAGTTAAAAAGGTGAAAACGACGTGCAAGTCGTACCTCTCGGACAAGCACGGCAGAATGGTTATCAGGGAGGTCCATTTTCTCGAGCTTGCTTCCGGTATCGAGAACTGCATCCGTCTGCTCGAGTGGAAGCACGTGGGTCCGCACCATTTCTTGGTGATGGAAAGGCCGGTGAATTGTTCGGACCTGCATCAGGTGATAGAGGAATTCGGCATATTGGCCGACAACAGGATACGCCGCATCTTCCGGCAGACGGTTCGGGCGTGCATCGCATGCGCCGAAAAGAGATT
>NW_022731411.1:0-816 GCF_011630105.1 Anneissia japonica | reverse complement strand
CCTCACTTTTCCCCAGATTTCATACGCTGGCGGCGCACACTGCTTCAGCATGATCTATTTCTCCATTTATTTTATTTTTGTAGCCCTGGTCCTGCTAGTGGTGAATTAGGCAGTAGGTCTTCAATAGGACTACGTTTCTCAAACTTGGATCTATTGGATCTGCTATTTTTGCTGGTTGTCTAGATTGTATGTGTCATGTTTCTTGAGGATTTATGCTATATTTCCCGCTGCACTAGAAAGCCGTCTCCATTTCATTCTGTTTGATAAATTTCATTGCCGACCTCAATTATTTTTTGATGAATAATTGAATTCTTAATATTGGCTATGGTCTCTCTGATGTAATTACACATTCGAATGTGTAACACTGATTAATATAAAGCTGTAGGCTGCTCCTCACAGTATTTCTATTAATTAACATTATGCTGAAGGACCTAGCATAGACATTTTCACTGCATATATTTATTAATGATTCATAAATATTTTATATTCATTGGCATTCAGTTACTTAATTCAATCGATTTCTGTGTAGAGATCAGAAATCAACTATTTTGATCCCAAAGTAAGTACCGTCAGTGGTGTATAGGAATCTTCAAATGGGCGGGGGGAGGGTGCCTGATTGGCAGGTGCAAGGAATTAGCCAGAAAAACGAAATAGGCCGTCCAAAATGGAAGCCAGTGGGCGTGGCACTGAGCCGATGGGCGGGCTACGCCCATCTTTGGGAATCCCCACTGAATATTGGTACGAAAACAACGTATTCAATCATTAAATGTTGCTTTTATCAAACACAAATATGATTTAGCTTTAGTTTAATGTAAC
>NW_022731410.1:282-518 GCF_011630105.1 Anneissia japonica | reverse complement strand
AAATTTTTGACTTTCCGCCATATTTCGAGTACTTTTCCGAAAAACTTCAATCTTTCAATTGAATTATGTTTGTTTCAGGCTATCACACCGTACCTATCAAAAAAATTACATTTTGACTCTTCTTTTAGACATTGTCACTTTTTGCACAAAAGTGCTTATCTCGCCGAGTTGAGCACTTAGGGCAAATTTTTGACTTTCCGCCATATTTCGAGTACTTTTCCGAAAAACTTCAAACT
>NW_022731410.1:0-256 GCF_011630105.1 Anneissia japonica | reverse complement strand
CAATGGAATAGTGTTTGATTTAGCCTATCTCACTTTGCCTAACCCTAACCCTAACCCTAACCCTAACTCTAACTCTAACCCTAACCCTAACTCTAACCCTAACACTAACCCTAACGCTAACACTAACCTAACAAAAAAAAATTACATTTTGACTCAACTTTTAGACATTGTCACTTTATGCACAAAAGTGCTTATCTCGCCGAGTTGAGCACTTAGTGCAAATTTTTGACTTTCGCCATATTTCGAGTACTTTTCC
>NW_022731409.1:0-1207 GCF_011630105.1 Anneissia japonica | reverse complement strand
TGATTATTATTATTTATTTTGTTATATTCATTACTATTGTCATTATCATTTTACTAATCTGAACTCACATTTAATCTATATAATAGTATTCATAGATAATTACTCTTCTCCCAGGCTAATTCCACTAATTAGATGTTTCCACTCATTAAATGTTTTACTTTTTTTTAATTGCATGCTGTATTTTAATTCATTGAGCATTACATTTATTAAAAATACAATGTCATACCAATACTAAATTAAGGCAATTTTAATTTATTTATAATTGTGTTATTTTTATTATTACAAGTTTGTTTTATATATATTTATTGTCCGCAAACGAATTATTTCAATTATATAAATTCGATATCAGTATAGAGTAGTTTTTAGTTGTAGAGGTAACTTACAGCTCCTTCATCAAGGTCTGGTTCAGGAATGTACCTGGTAGAATATCTTGAATTTCATTGTACGAAAATTTTCTGAAATAAAATGTATGTATATAATATTATTATAAAATATTATTACTATTGTTACTATTTCTAGTCCTACTGCTGATGCATTCAACGGTTGTTGTTAAAAAAAAATTATCGTCCATTCCCGTTGCTAGCACTTTGTCGTTGTTGTAAACTCTTGTCTTCGTATTAGTTGACTTTTGTGTTGTTATCAGTGAGTGATTGTTACTGTCACTGAAGACGATTACGTTTTTATCTACGATATTATTGCTGCTGTTTTCGACGACTACTCAGTTATTGCTATAAAAATGTCATACGAGTGAACGTTTATTTTTGTTAGAGTCGATTGAAAGTGTTGTTATCAAAAATGGCTAAGGTAGTTACTATTGTTGTTGATGGTTGTTATTTTTTTGTGACAATTTGATCACTAGTATTTATCGACGGTTGTTGTAATTATAGATGACGGTTGTTATCGTCGCTGTCGTCGATTTTTTTCTTGTAGTTGTCAAAGAATGTTGTCTAATAGTTTAACTCCTTGGATTAACATACGCTGTTAGGAGTAGTGGGAAATCCATTATGATGTGCAGAACTTTTAATCCATCTTCGGACATTCGCTGAGATGATTCAGGCACACGAATATTGACCAGTTTGCTATTAAAGAAATGTAAAAGAAAATGTTACACCATCCAGGTCGTAACTACAGACCCTAGGCCTATACGTTATATATATATATATAGATGATATATATATATATATATATATATATATATATATATATC
>NW_022731408.1:0-572 GCF_011630105.1 Anneissia japonica | reverse complement strand
TATAACTAAAAGGTTATGTCAAGCGTGGATTTACTCTACAGCTGTTTCATGCAGTAGCAATCTTCGGGAGTGAGTAGATAGGAAGATAATGGAGGTATATAAGAGGTTCAGCAGGTGTATATGCTAGTTGTGTTACGTATTCTTGAGTAGGAATTTGTTTCTGTGTCTGCATTTTGAAAGCAGCTCTGTTCTTTTGTTTTTTTGAATAAATTATGTGAAATTTCTCTGTAAGGCAGAGATTGCAGCGTTTTGTTTGTGTACTGTTGGCGTAGCTCTGTCAATTATGGACCATTTAATGTTGAATTGGGTGTTGCTTTCTTGAAGTTTCTATACATGTTTTGATAATTCGGTGCAGTTCTTATGCTTCAGAGAGCTAAATGTGTGCTTTTGATTTGTAAATCTGGTTTTGAATGTGTTGTCTGTGAGTCCGATGTACTCTTTGACGTCATCATTTGCGGTTACGGTGGCTTTGTAGATAGTTGAAGATGTGAGGCAGTTTCCTGAGAGGGGGAATTCATCTTTCTTTCGGTAGTTGCATGTGATGGTTCTTGTGGTTTGGTGCGAAGAATTCT
>NW_022731407.1:0-518 GCF_011630105.1 Anneissia japonica | reverse complement strand
TGGGTGCAAAGGGTGCGCTCGCTCCCCTCCCCTTAAATTGTATTAAGAAAAATAATTGTTTGTATTGTATTGTTGTAATGTATGAGACCTCTTCGCACCGTTCGCCAACATAAAGTGATAGTAGTGCCTGGTGGTCTGGCGAATTCCAACTCTTTCTGTCAGAAATGCCACCTACCTAAACCAAAGACAAAAATATATAGACAAAATAAACATTTTCATTGTCTAAGTATTGATCAAAGAGGCTGCGCGATAACGTACGGTACACTGTTGAGTTATTATTATGATTTATGTCACGATGTATGGTATACAAAATCAATCACAGGCAGGATAGGCTATACATGTGTGTTGATTCTTATAAAATTATTGAAAAGCATATACAATTGTATTATATTTTGTTATTCCAAAATTACAACAAAGCGAAAACATATTATTTTAATTATTACTTTTTGATTAATGAATTATTATTTCATTCTTTTACGAATGCTAACAAAAAAAAAACGAAAGAAAAAAAAAACAGA
>NW_022731406.1:0-981 GCF_011630105.1 Anneissia japonica | reverse complement strand
GGCCTAAATATCCAATGTTGTTGCCTAAAACGCACGATATCATAGGTTTCCCAGCATTTATTTTCTAACAAGAATACATGACAATCCCATAAATTTATTACCACACAACGCTTCAGTTTGTCACAAATCCTTCAATCGGGATTTTTTTTTTACATGAGACAGGCTGTAACGGTGAGAGTTACGGTGTAAAAAATAGGAAAAAAAGTATGAAATAAAATGTATAAAACTAGCCGACCCTAAATTTTTCCGATAGGTTTGGCTTAGGCATAACATTTTTTTTAGGCCTGTAATCTTGCATGACAAATGGTCATCTATGATGGATGAATCCTTTTCGTTGAACCATGGAGGTAAAAATTCCATGGTTATTAAACTTTTATTTTTATCGTGAAGCAGACAATGGTGACGCAAATAAATACCCACTGTATTGAAATAATTTGCGACACTTTACAACTTCGAGAGAAGTCTTAGCATCGAATTGTTGATCGGTTGTGGTGTAGTAATTGCGTCACACAAACACAATTCACAATCGTGTGTGAAAGTTCACCAGTAAGCCAATTTTTACTATTTGCGATTGGGTGTTACAATCTTTAATACTCTCGATTACCACAGAATTCGATATCAACGAATCAAAAGTGTAATGTAATAAAAAAAGTTACCTTTTATAGCAAATTGTTTCTTTTTTTTTTCTTTAAATAGCCTTCTCTACCTTCGCAGTACCTTCATCAGCTGTCAATTTAGGTTTGAACACAGAGTCCCATGTACAGAGCAACTGATTATATCAGACTCTTCAAAATAGCGCATGCGCAAAATAAGTACTGTAAAGATGATTATGAATAATTCATGATATTTTTATTCGCCATCCTACGAAAAGAACTTCAAACCAATGTTCCTATTTTTTTACTTTTTACGCATGCGCTGGGTTATAACGTACGCGATCAAGTTTGACCGAATAAATTAGTAT
Source organism: Anneissia japonica (assembly GCF_011630105.1). Lineage (NCBI taxonomy): Eukaryota > Metazoa > Echinodermata > Crinoidea > Comatulida > Comatulidae > Anneissia > Anneissia japonica. Next base: position 20 of record NW_022731406.1, on the reverse strand, counting down.
AGACCTAGTAACATTTAATT
>NW_022731405.1:0-1070 GCF_011630105.1 Anneissia japonica | reverse complement strand
AAGAACGGTTTTTTCTAGTGGGCCCTATTTCTACTGCCACAAAGAACTGTTCTTTCTCTTCAGTAAAAACAGGCCCTCACACATCAATGGATAGATTTAGCCAATAAATAAAAGTAGTCCTTTAAAATAAGAACTATTTTAAAAATCTACATAGTGATTTAAGTGAAGATGTGTATACATAATGTATACATGCTCCATAATATGACTTTCGTACAATAATTAGGTACTTGAAATGACACATGACCCATCATGCACAGCCACCAGATTTTCTTAATAAGTTTATTCTTTTTTTGTTATCATATTTCATAAATATCGAACCGTCTTTTATATATTTGGGCCTTTATTGATCAGCGATGTTCTGCTTTGGACCCCTTTGGAAATAAATCAACTTTAGTTGATTTTTATGAGTCGTCCATGCATCCATTCTTCGTTTTTACTGGCAATTTTTATATGTGTTTTTTATGTCTTTGTTTTGTAAAGTGTTGTATTTGAATGGATGCTAAATAAATAAATAAACAAATTCTTTCACAACTGCATGACACTCGCCGAGATGGTATGATACTGATAAAATCTAAATCGTCTTGCGGTAATGCTGTAAATACAGGTCTCCCTCCAATTAAAGACCACTTTTCCATGAGATCTGGTTTTGTGTTTTTTTAGCAGCTTTGGTCTCTAATTATAATTCCTCTAATTAAAGACCGGCACTAAAAGTGGTCTTAAATATTACTATTTAGAGGGAAATTAAGAAACAATAGTAAACGTAAGATCGTTTTATTTCAAGTGCTTCAGAATGGATTTACTGTTACTCTGTACGCTGTTATTGATTCTTAATCGACCATTTCTTGGTATTCACACACGAGTCCTATGTTGTCGTTCTGATGCCTAAATCTCCATTACAATTATTACCAATAACATGGTCCTACCTAAACTATCGATATAGGCCTATGCAATAGGAATTGTTTTTATGTTATATACATCATAACTTCCTTAACTTCCTCGGAGCAGCTCGGAGCTCTTGTCATTTGGGACAGTGGATGTAAGGAAAAGATCAGAAGAGGTATGGCAATGGA
>NW_022731404.1:0-565 GCF_011630105.1 Anneissia japonica | reverse complement strand
ATTACCATGTCCGTTGATATCTAATAATAATTATAAATAATAATGTGAAAATAATTACCGTATGATAGTAATATTTATATATTGTTTTTATTGTCATTATAAATAAAAAATGGTATTTAATAATTATGCTTTCAAATTAATTTTATTGTTTTTTTTTTTGTTATTTTATTATCACTATTATAGTACTATAACAATTACTATTGCTATATATAATATTCAATACCGCTTTCCATTTATTTTATAGTTAGCGCGCCACTCATAATGACGTGTTCTTATAAATGGAACAGTTGAGTGAATGATTGCTTGTATAATTGCTTGATTGATTGATTATATCATGACAAAGACTGAAAATAGGAAAATTGAGACTAGCTTTTCTTTATACATATTTTTTAATGTTTTAGTAATAAACACAGTAGGCTATACTATTTAATATAATTTAAAGGCAAATAAATTTAATATAATACCAAGTCCTACGTTAAAATCACTAAATTTAATTCCTCTTCTAGGCCTGTATATTACAACACGTATGCTTTGCGTCTAGAAGTTATCACTAGAAAGGTCTTAC
>NW_022731403.1:0-1137 GCF_011630105.1 Anneissia japonica | reverse complement strand
TTATGTTGGGATTGCTGTCCTACAGCATACCGTACTGTTTTCTCACCACCAAGTACGTAGACACGTCCTTCTGCAATTCATCCTTCACGCCTACGCTAAATCGCGTCATACTCGTGCTTGCGGTGGTTGCCGCCGTAGCGCATAGGATATACGGCGTATACCATCATTGGCGGTCAACCAGTACGGTGGAGACCGGCGGGCGCCACAGAAGAAAATCGGTGGAAGACGAAGACGACTACGAGTTCACCAGACTGATCGACAACGATAGGGGATCTGGTGGTAGGAAAATGCGGATGAAATCCGAGTATTAGGGAGTCAAGTTGCAAAAAAAAAACAAAAAAAAAAACCCAAACCATGTCCAACCGTAAGAGATTCTTACCGCCGGCCAACATACCTTCTTCGTCGGGCTCAAAAGCGTCCAGGCCAAGATTTGCCGCCGCCGCCGCCGCATCTTCCACGACCGCGGGAACGGACTTTGGCAGGAACAGAGCGTTGTATCCCGGCTTGAACGCAAACGTCTTGAAAGTGCACACGGTGTCGAACGAAGCGAAACCGGAACTTAAGGCGATCGAGGAGAAAATAAGTGGTCGGGAGCCGATATCCAAACGTGAGTTCACCGACCTGCTCGATCAGGTATTGACAAAAGATTGCGTGACTTTGCAGCAGATTGCCCAGATGACGGACTATCGACCGGTCGACGGTGGTCTTGCGAACATGCTCGTGAATCTTGGGTCTGATCCAAAGAAATACACTCTTTACGCGCTAAGACCCATAGTGAAAATGAAGGCGGTCGGAATCGAAGAAGGGTTGTCGGATCTCGGCGCCGAACCCGGGGGCTGGACAGGTTGACGACAAAGTCGTCTCTGTACCGCGTCGAATCGGTGGCCGTTGCGTTCACCGCGTCGGCGAGAGAACAATGGAGATCTTTACGCGAGGCACTTATCACGAAAGGAAACGCGATCGAGCTGAAACCGCAAATGAAACAGTTGACCGTTTTACTCTTGGCCCGTTTATCGGTGGTTAGGCGGACGCACACGTTCGCCGGTGAACCGAAAACTATATTTGCTCTGGTTCCGAAATTGCTCACCGTCATCGAAACTGCACTCGGCAACGAAGGGAACGGAAACACGAAATTTC
>NW_022731402.1:0-1650 GCF_011630105.1 Anneissia japonica | reverse complement strand
ATAGGTGTTTATTTGTTTAAAAATAATCGAAAAATATATTTAATTAAAATGTACATAAAATAAGAGCGAGTATATAAGCTAGTTTTCTATGTAATCCAGATAGATTTTTGAACAAAAATAGATTTTATTGACTAATTTTATCATTTTTACTGCGCTGAATTCAAAAAAGTTAGGTGCCATTATTTTCCCAAAGTCATCAGCCGCCATTTTGAATTTCAAGATGGCTGATGCACCACATAAAACATGGTCATGATTAGTGTCAATGGAAAGCAGTGACGGATCCGGGGGGTTCAAGGGGTTCGGACGAACTCCCCTCTATGAAGAAACGTAACAAAATACTATTGGGTCCTGGCTTACAAAACGCATTACCAACCATGTTCATGATTGATGTCAATGGAAAGCAGTGACGGATCCGGGGGGAGGGGGTTCGGACGAACTCCCCTCTATGAAGAAACGTAACAAAATACTAATGGGTCCTGGCTTACAAAACGCATTACCAACCGTTTCTCGCGCATCGTGCGGGACGGTCCCGCTTCAAAGTGATTTTGGATGTAACACGCATTTGGCAGAAACACATGCGTGATCTTAAATTTGTCACGCATTTAGTCCACGCATGACGACGAATAATCACCAATTCAGGGAAAATATATTTAAAATTAGAAGAAATAAATTTTATTAAAATTATACAATAATCATGTAGTAACTTATTGTCATTGGGAGAGCTTTCGTTATCGCGTTTGGGATTCAATTCACTAAAAGCTTTGGCGGCGCGTGTGGTCTTGCGCCTTCATTGTCACAATGTTGATTATCCATGAAGCTATCCAAAAATAAAAACAAATTGAATTACATATTTTGATAAATAATTTTCTCATTATAAATAAAGACAACGAAATTCCTAAAAAATATATATATAATGTTCAAATAATTTCATTTGGCTTCTTGTAAATATGTAGAGTGTAATTTTCTTTTTTTCTTTTTAAACTAAGCCAAAACAACGTAAATTACGTACCACAACGGTTTCGACCTTTATATCAAAAGAAAAGAAGCTTGTTATTTTTAATGTAGGCCTTTTTAATCTTGAATGTTCTAATGTTTCTTAATTTTTTTTAAAATATTTTAAATACAAAAGAATTTGTTTCTGTATTAGTTTCAACAAAGAAGTTTCTGTAATATGGAAGAATTTTTTTTTTTTTTTTTTTTTGTTCTTGTTTTCTAAATATCTATCTACTTTTAAATTTTGATTTTTAATTGTGTATAGAAGATGGATATGCATGTTTTTTTTTTGTACGCAGGATTGTCTTTGAGTCGGGTTAACTCACAGAAATCTAAAAAAAAAAGAATCTGCTATCAAAAAACTCCAAACATTAAGTTAGTTCTGGCTATCTGCAAAAGCCTGGGAAGATTTTTTAATTTAGTAGACTCAAAATTGAGGTGGCTTGAGGCTTTACTTTACAGAATATAGCACTATTACGGTAGGTACTTGCCACATGCTAATTTTCCCCACTGATTTTTTTTTCTACCTGGAGAGTTATTCCCGGCCCAGGCTATTCCCCCCACCCCCATTTGTTCGATGCATTGTTCCTCCTAGTTTTCCTATTGATTTTTTTTCCATCAGGCTATTTTCATTAAACTTTATAAGAGAGAACATTT
>NW_022731401.1:0-898 GCF_011630105.1 Anneissia japonica | reverse complement strand
AACCTCATGTATTACCAAGTACATTATTATTACCAGGACTAAATTATAAGGAATTTAACCACTACAAACCTGCTGTACTTACTATTAATTACTGTAAGCATAAAATAAATTACTAACTTCAAGGGTTTTAAAAGGAAATAACATTTTACCACATAAAAGGAATTAAAACTAACTAACAAAAAAAAAACAGTAATAAATTCACACTAAAAAACACCATGTACCTACGAATATACAAAATAAGGCCTACTTTAAGCTATGTAAGGGAAAAATGTCTTTAAATAATATTTAATTCATGACCAAAATTCCACATTAAATTATATATTTTGCATTTAGCTAACTAATCCAGCTATACTAAAATAGTAATTCAATTCAATTTACCTTTTATTTCGATTCACTTCCATAGACAATACAATTATCTTAAATCCATAGTACCATGCAGTACAGTTATGTATATACATAAACAATATAAATAAATATAAAAATAAATAAAATTAATTAATTAATTAATAACTGAGCATTTGTCATGTATCTACTGTGCTGATACTATAATATAAACTGCCAAGTGCTATTCAGAATCACTTCACTTCATAGAGCCCACACTTTTGATAAGGCATTTTGCAACTGTTTTCAATTCAGTTCTAAAATGATATACTGACATAGAATGAAGGTACATTATTTGTAACAATCATTTCACTATTATTAGTGATTGTAACAAAAATTTAATTTGTAATTTCAATAGATTTTTACAATTTTGTAGTCTTATAATTTAAAGATTGCATACATCAAATTATTTAATTTTGTGTGACTTACTAATTATGTTATTGTTGATACTTCACACCTCGAATATTGTCATGTCGTATGGGGACGCTCAAATCAAATTCAAAGTAAAACGCTTCAA
>NW_022731400.1:0-1101 GCF_011630105.1 Anneissia japonica | reverse complement strand
TCCATTTTTCGTGATTATGACTATTCTGGATAAAGAATGTTTTGAGCAGAGGTGGATTCAAGGCAGCCCCTTCATTTTTTTAAGGAAAAAAAAGGAAAAATATATTCAAATTGAAGTGCGAGAGTGTAATTTCCGGCCATCTAGAGATGCCCTAATCATAAATTTTCTTACCTCAGCCCCAACCATGGTGGGGCTGAGGTGGGTGGTTCCTCGGTCTGTGAAAGTCCCTCTCTGGTTCATCTCTCTTTCGAATTCCTGGATCTGCCACTGTTCATTTATTATATAATTATTTTTTCGCTTATTTATAATGCGTCTATTGCAATTTTCACTTTATCCTCTCAAACAGTCCTAAGAACGCTCAGTGTGAGCTACTTCACAGGGGGATTCTCCCCCTTGACCCCGCCGGGGTCATACGTAATTCGCATAACGGCTCCCCCCCTTTCAAAATCCTGGCTACGTCCCTGACAGTTGGTAACTATGATGGCCATTGAGTTCGCCACATGTGTTTTTTTTTCTTTTAAATATCTCTATCTCTTCTTTTTTAAATAGCCTATTATTTCAGTTGTTTATCTTTTTGGTTTAGATTTTCATGAATAATGATTCGTTGCAACTTGTAATTTGTGCCACTTGGAACGATTAAGGAGTTACAGGTGGTGGCACCAGTGATGGTCAGCGAAAAATCCACTGCAGAGGTATTTGATAATTTGACACCCGGGTTTCGTCCGACAAATTAGTATATGAATTTACCGATCTAAAAACTAGGTCAACATCTGTCGAACCACCACCAGTACGATGAAGTTTACTTTGAACATGTGAAATAATTCTCACGAAGTCTAAAGATTAAAATTAAGTACATTTACAAAGAAATGCTTGTGTTCATTTTGACACTGTATACATTGTACTGAAAACCCTTTTCCTCTTAATTGTTTCATTACAACCAGGGAAATGTACGGTATACTCTCGATTAAAGCGCTGCGGCGCTTAGCGAAAAATCAGGTTTGATGCGGCGCTTATTCGAGCATTAACCTATTCAGTTTCAGCAGCTACTTTAGGACTGACTACCTGTATTTTGATGATAAAGTAAAATTTCAATAGACACAT
>NW_022731399.1:0-1094 GCF_011630105.1 Anneissia japonica | reverse complement strand
TATCTCCGAAAAATTAAAAAATAATAGGCATAATTATAATGGAAGTTTTTTTAAATAAATCATAACACTAAATACAATGAATAAGTTTAACAACGATGATAATAATTTTTGGAATTATGATTATGTTTGTATTAATGATGATCATTATCATGATATCAGTGTGATCATGTTGACTTGATGATGATGAGATTCATGAAGCAGACTAATTATGTTCACTTTGATTATGATGTTGGTAATAATTTAATAATAGTAATGCAATCATCATTGATCGTATTAAATTAAATTTTAATAATATTTATAATAGCAATATTGTTTTCAACCATTTTCTTTTTTAAGGCATGCTTCCCATCCTATTTATTTTCTTTACTTCCTCACAGGAGGGTGTCAGGATCTATTGATCATCGAACCACCAACCCCAATAAGACAAGCTTGTTTACAGGTGATAATAATGCATACCGTTTTACTCCTCATTCTGTTAAGTTATACCACAAAAATTATGTTTAGGTGTTATTTTATGGTTCAAATATGTACCTTCCATTCCCAGGGTACTGGATTCAAGTCCAGCTATAATCATAATAATGATTTTTCATATATCTGCCAGTGTATTATATACATTTGCTGTATATACATATTTTTATTATTGTTTATCAATGCAAAATATATACTGTAATCTGGTCTATTGGTTTCAGCTGGTGTAATATAGAAACTGTTGAAGTAGTTTTCTTAACTCTTTTTTTTTCTACTTTATTCCAGCCAAATGAAAATATGAAGAGTCGACGTTTAAAAAACAAACAAAAACAAAAAAACAATATAAAGTCATCTTCTGCTTCAAATTTTAAAAAAGACAATAAAAAGGTTAAGACAGCTGTTTCAAAGGCTAACAGTATATCAATCGCAGGATTACTTTTTGGAGGAACAGCTGGGAAGGAATCATCAGAAAAAAAGAAGGATACTTGTAATGGTAGATTAAAGCGACCAAGGAGTTCAGAAAATTTAACAAGAGTCGAAGATATACCGCACATTGGGCAAGATAGACTTAAATACTGTAACGGTTATTGATATCTGTATTGTTGATGCATTATGCATTCATACAT
>NW_022731398.1:0-1390 GCF_011630105.1 Anneissia japonica | reverse complement strand
GTGATGCAATAAAGAGGAGGGGGGGGGGGGCTTGCCGGTCCAGGGCCCCACTAAATTTGTCAAAATAGTTTTTAAATGGAGATAAAGAGTAAATTATAGGTCTATTCACAATATTGTGTCTGTGAGTGCCATTTCCGGTCAGCTAGAGGTGCCATAGCTCAGGCCCAACCATGGTGGGACTGAGGCGGTATAGGCCCTATTAGACTTTCCAGTTGTGGAAGTCCCTCCATGGCCCCTTTATTTCAAATAACTGAATCCGTCATAAAAATAATTCGTCATTAAGAACATTTAGAATAACAATGTAAACATGATTAAAAGGCGAGCACATCTAAAATCACACGATGGAATTGGCAACCGAGACCCAAAAAGGGCCCCCAGTTTCAGGAAGCGCCCCATTGTTACGCTACTGACTGGGTGAGATAGGATAAGAAACTGCAAATCGCTGGAATGATTAAATGCCTAACACCAGATTTTATCATCTTGGTCATGGCAATATCATGATTAATTCTATGGAATGCGGTAGTCAATTTGTCTACTGTACGATAAATACCTGGATTCTCCAAATTAGATAGCCTATGATGTTATTCAACATATCAACTATAATAATGTGTTGTGCTTGTACCCATCACATTACAATACTGTTTGCAATCGATAACTTGACCAAAATCCTCTTTGAGCCAACCTGCCAAGAATGACTCAGAATATTTTACCAATTACCAAGCATTTTGGTCAGGGAAATAGGTCGCAATTCATTGAATGATTTGAGCTTCGTGACATTGGGGGACAGGAATGGTGGATGCTGTCTTCCACACAAATGGATGTTCCTTCCTTAAGGCCAGTATGGAAAATGGGGCATAGAGGCTACAATTTCAAAAGAGAAAAGCCTAACGAGTTTGGGTAGAATGTCTTCTGGATGCCCAGTTTTTGTGACGTTGAGTTAATTGAGGATTTTCCAAATCTCTCCATGGTATAAAATTGTAGGAGGTAGAATTGTGGGTAAGTAGGAAGGAAGCGTTTCCATTCTGAGTGGGGCAGCAGCCAACATGTATTTGTAAAATGCTTATTTATTAGTTCAGCCTTTTCTTCAATAGACCGACAATTTTTGAAATTAAATATTTCTGACTTATTATTATATCCAGTGATGTTTATTATAGGCTATGATTCCATTTACCTGGCTGTGACCGTTTGAATCCTTCTATATTATCCTTGTAATGTTTCTGTTTCACTATTTTAATTTCATGTCGTATTTAACTTGGTTTCGTAGGCCTTTCCATAATGGTGTATTGTCAACTATGTACCCCTTTTTTAGTTTAATAATTAAGTTACGTATGCTGTTATTCGTCCAAGGCTTCTCATTGCTTTTCTTTTTTATATAATTTTAAGGAAACAA
>NW_022731397.1:0-548 GCF_011630105.1 Anneissia japonica | reverse complement strand
ACTCGATACTCGATACTAATCTGTAGAGCGTTGTATAATATAATATATTCCGCAATGTTTTGTAAAAGTAAATACCTTAGGCTGCCAGTTGTCTGGTGATCGCCATTGGGCACGAAACTCAGAGTAACAATTAAGCCACAAAGAATTATATATATACAAGTATCACTAGCAGGCTATAAGAATAAAAGAAGAAGAAAGAAAAACAAAACTCCAAATCAGTTTGTGGGCCATGGGACAGATGCTCTCTCCATGTTCTGAATAAACTGGAATTTAAAATAAAAATATTCATTGATGAAACACAATAGATGGCTTAACTTCTCAAAATTCTTTTGTAAAGAATTACATATGGACTTCCTCATAAATTCTTAAACGATAAATATAATAATAAAATAATGTACATTTGACTTAGTCACTGCACTTTGCGAATTGTCTACGACTTGATTTTTTCACATCCAACTCATCGCTGAGATCACCCGAAACATTAAGGTAAGGAATTGACTTAATCAAGGTATTTGCCATTAAGCCTACGGTATTTATTTATTTATTAA
>NW_022731396.1:0-527 GCF_011630105.1 Anneissia japonica | reverse complement strand
TTCTCAGACGCATTCGTGATAGGGTGTTGACCTAGACGCGTTTTTGCCGTCTGGGATAATTTGGCGATCGCGCCTTACATTAATTACCAATTATTTGTGGTCAGGCTGCTTATGTTGAATAAACAAATTATCTGAGGAGTCACTACCCTAGAAATAGTGTATCAAATACAACAAGTGGACAAACTACAGTAATCACAGAGGAAAACTTTTTTCTACATGAACTAATGAACTTGTTAGAAACAATAAAGAACAAACGAAACAAACAACAGATAAGCAAGGTTGGCACATGATGAAGTTATAGGACACAAGGTAAACCACGGGAATTTCCAGGTGTTGTGATTGCCTAGAACCAGCAAAGACATGGATCAATGGAATTGATAAACACTTCCTATTAAACAATCATGTGAATCAAAGGAATCAGGTGCTTTTGAAACTATTTTCCTTTAGAATCTTTTTTTTTTAAATATTTAAAATTTTTTTTGCCTAATATATATAGACATGAATCTAGCTGGTATAACATTACGTTA
>NW_022731395.1:0-1035 GCF_011630105.1 Anneissia japonica | reverse complement strand
ATCTGACAAACGATTGTTTAATACGCTTGTCTGAGTCTTACCGCTTGCTGATGCCTTGTATTCACTTTTAGTGTAAGTGTACGATGAGATGATAAAAATACACCACACTAATTTATATGTAGAACCATACAATTTATTCCAAGTGAAAAGCGTTTTTACAAAAACACTTGAGAAACAAGTTGATGATATATACAAATTGATAGAAAGCGAAAGTAATGTGTACTCAGGGAGGACAAACTGAGGAGTGTCTTTAAAAGTACAAATGTATGTGATATAGCATCACCTTTCATACCATCTGACCAATAAGGATTAGTAATTGCCTGTCCTTGTCTAGTACCTGGGAAACTCATCAACATTCTCAAATAATGTGTGGTCACTTAAATTAAGGCAAATGACCTTAAGGTAAATGACCTTCCTAAGCTTGGTGTATAACCCATGAAGTTGGGATATTTTAGTAAAAAATGCAAGGTATTATTTACACACAGATCCTATATACAAATTTACAGATGGTAGTACTGCTACACGCTATACAAACATCACTTTCAGTTTGCTTATTTAAATGTTATTTGTCTTTAATGAATAATTTGGTGGAGAATTTTCCAGACGATTTTTATTGTTGTGACTTAGTCACCACATGATTTTGCATAAAGGCATATTTATGCGGAGCGTGACAGCGGCTCACAAAAGCGACGAAAAAAACATTCTGTCGCGCGCAGTGCACTGCCGTCACACACGCACTTTTTTGCGGGATAGGCCTATACTGCTTTCTGCATACTCAGCGAAGGATGAGCAGTTTTTAGAAATAGAGAGAATGAATTTATGTTGAGCGACACGTGTAACTCTGTCGCGTAGTCGCGTCACGTTCGGTGTGAATAACCATAAAACATATTATATGTTACATTTCTTAAGCCGATGTCACGTACTGCTGTCGAGATCTATAAATGGCCCGAAATGATTATTTAATAATACATTAATATTCATCCCCGGTCATTGACATCATGAGGTTTTTAATATTCCTCCTTAATGTATATAATT
>NW_022731394.1:0-645 GCF_011630105.1 Anneissia japonica | reverse complement strand
CAAACTGTAATTCAGTGTTGGACCAAAACATAACACACAGCTCAATGACTTTGGATACAATTAGGAACTACAATAGATCTATCTAAGTAAGCATATACAGATAAATGTTTTTTACCAAGATTAGGCCTATCTTAATTAATATTAGTATTTTTAGTAGTTAGGACGGGTGTCTTGAAATGACATTGCTTATTCCAAAAGGAATGAGACTACCTGTTGGTTCTATTCTACAATGGTAGGCCTATTACCATGTTTAAAAAAATATGAATTATAAGGTTCATCTTAATAATGACATTAAACATGTAACATGACTATAAAGTATAATAGATCCGTTATTATACTATTATAAAAATAGTGAATGTTTATGAGTGCAATCGGAAGAATATTTATGTTTGATAGATTGGTACTGTTCCATTCGACTGTTCCATTTCCATGGTGCGTGACGACATGTGGTAAATAACCAATGTCACGTGATACGAAATCCACCAATCAAATGACAAGGATCTATTTAGGCGTGTTACGAAACACATATTTTTATGTATTATCACTATCAATATAATTGCCTATTTTCACACACATTTTTAATTGAATATTTGCGTGCAACGTCTTATATTAGGTCCATGCACGAATCGTCATTTGCGCACAGTA
>NW_022731393.1:0-562 GCF_011630105.1 Anneissia japonica | reverse complement strand
TCGTTATTTTAAATATTTAATTACGAAAAATAAATCTTTCGAGAAAAAAAACACAAATTTGACTTCCTCCATATCTTGTATTTTTTTGTTCTCGTTGAGTGAGCGTAGAGTGCTGCAGTGACGTGTGGTCAGTCGACGGTGCTCCGTCGTGTACACGAGAAGGTGTGAATGGGAGGTGTTACGCTGGACTTATAAAAATTTTCGAAAAAGCTGGACTTAGAAAAATTTTCGAAAATCTGGACTTAGAAAAATTTTCGAGAATCGACGACAGCGTGAACACGAGAACCGGTGCCAGACACATCGTCGCGTACACGAGCACCGGCGCCGGGTGCACCGCCTAAGTACACGAACACCCAACGGACGTCGAGTACGCGGACGCGTCCGCGAATCTCAGACGGACGTCGAGTACGCGGACACGTCCGCGAATCTCAGACGGACGTCGAGTACGCGGACGACTCCTCGGATCACCTACCGTCGTCGAGTACACGGACGTGTCTGCGATCCTCAGACGGACGTCGAGTACACGGACGCATTCGCGGATCTCCTACCGACGTCGAGTACG
>NW_022731392.1:747-917 GCF_011630105.1 Anneissia japonica | reverse complement strand
CACCGTGCCTAACAAAAATACATTTTAAGTCAACTTTTAACCACTGTCACTTTTTGCACAAAAGTATTTAATTCGCCGAATTGAGGACTTAGTGCAAATTTTTGGCTATCCGCCATATTTCGAGTACTTTTCCGAAAAACTTCAAACTTTCAATGGAATAGTGTTTGTTT
>NW_022731392.1:0-738 GCF_011630105.1 Anneissia japonica | reverse complement strand
TAACAAAAACAAATTACATTTTGACTCAACTTTTTAACATTGTCACTTTTTGCACAAAAGTGCTTATCTCGCCGAGTTGAGCACTTAGTGCAAATTTTTGACTTTCCGCCATATTTCGAGTGCCTTTCCGAAAAACTTCAAACTTTCAATGGAATAGTGTTTGTTTCACGCTATCTCACTTTCCCTAACAAAAAAAAAATACATTTTAAGTTAACTTTTAACCACTGTCACTTTTTGCACAAAAGTGCTTATCTCGCCGAGTTAAGCACAGTGCAAATTTTTGACTTTCCGCCATATTTCAAGTACTTTTCCGAAAAACTTCAAACTTTCAATGGAATAGTCTTTTTTTCAGGCTATCTCACCATGCCTAACAAAAAAAAATTGCATTTTAACACTCAATTTTTGACATTGTCACTTTTTGCACAAAAGTGCTTATCTCGCCGAGTTGAGCACTTAGTGCAAATTTTTGACTTTCCGCCATATTTCGAGTACTTTTCCGAAAAACTTCAAACTTTCAATGGAATAGTCTTTGTTTCACGCTATCTCACCATGCCTAACAAAAAAAAAAATTACATTTTGACTCAACTTTTTAACATTGTCACTTTTTGCACAAAAGTGCTTATCTCGCCGAGATGAGCACCTAGTGCCAAATTTTGACTTTCCTCCATATTTTGAGTACTTTTCCGAAAAACTTAAAACTTTTAATGGAATAGTCTTTGTTTCAGGCTATCTCACCGT
>NW_022731391.1:0-2275 GCF_011630105.1 Anneissia japonica | reverse complement strand
TGAGATCGAAGTTTATAACCAAAAAAATTTAAGCCTGCGTTAGGTCCTAAGCATCATTTGTATCAAGAGTCATCAAGACTCGGTTTACTGGATCTCACATTGTTGATTTACTACAGTACTAGGATTTAGCTTGTTACGAATAGGTTAAGTTTCAAAATTTATGCCTGTTGATGTTGATGTTATTTATTTTTTGGATTTATTATAAGAGTGTGGTCAGAAATATGATAATGCTTCTTTAAAAAAAGTAGCCCGAAGTAGAGACGTCTCGAAATTATAGGGGTCTCGAAATAAAGGGTGCACTATTGGACCCACTGAAATGCGGTTTTCATGAGTCTCTAGAGGGGTCTTTAATTAGATGGAATTTATAGGCCAATTTATTTTTGTATAAAATTTTTTTTAAAAATATTAATATATTCATTTTCTAATGGCAATGTTCTTTGTGAAGCTGGGTGGTCGAGGACTTACTTAATGTAATAGTGATAAGGTTCACTTTTGAAGTCCTGCTCGACCACCCAGTGGATTGTTTTGTGGACGCCTTGTTTTGGAATAAAAGAACAAGAGACCTACCATACCTCCATGCCTATACATTGGGTAGTGGTAGTAATTGTATTCAAGTTGGTATAAGGAAAGATCGAGATCCAAGTCACTCATAACGTATGAAGTTTGTTAAATTGTTAATAATATTAGTAGTTATAGTTTCTGGAAATCAGCTTGACGATTTTAAATTCTGATGCTTTTGTTACACAACTAATCGAATTTTTCACAGTATCAAAATTGACGAAAATGAATTCTGATTCACTTTAATTGAGTGAAATAATGATTTAATTGGTACCATATTCCATCAAATGAATATCGCATATGCCTAAAACTATAATATGTCTAGGCCTAGATCAACAAACATATAACATATAACAAATGCAGAGGATACTAATTGAATTTGTGAGAAATTACACATGTTAAATACCGTTTTTGGAGGTTATATGTTATCTTTTACAACAATGGAAGCAATTTTAATTGTTTAAAAACCTCCACATGTATATTGTGTGTTTTCTCCATTCTGTGAATGTTATTATTTGCGAAGGTGAAATAGTCTTTTAGTTACGTATATTCATTCATTCATTCACGTTATGCATTCAATCAAGGTTTTATTGCAAAAATATATTAACCTAATCATAAATGTTGGAGGCTTGACATAGCGATCAATTCATTTTCAGATAAAATAAATTTGAAATAGAATGATACAGCACTTTAGGTTTTTGTGATTTTTTTTATTTACATTAAAGTATCCGTCTAGAATACATAGGCATTGAAAAAGAAAGATGAAACGAGGTTGTTTACTAAGTATTTAATGTAGGTTCGGTTTAAGCTGAGGGACCGTGTTCACTATTTTAAGGACATTTTCGATCATGTAACAGTTAAAATTAAAAGAGATTGTTTTTCAACAAGTTCGAGAAGATAAAACAACGTGTAAAATTTATTTTAAAGCCAAAGAACATGAATGCAAATGTTTTTTTTTTCTCTCTCAGAATGTTTTTATTCCTAAATCCATTGTACAAAGAAGAAAGTTCCTTGTATGTTGTAGTTATGGAAATTTTCTGTATTTGGCGTGTTCCATGTTAAGTTACCAGAAGAAATAATTAATTTATCCTTATCCATATGCACTTTAACCAAGTTGTAAGGCCAGCAGTTGAACTGTTAATGAATTCTTGTCGACAAACCTTGTCGATCGATTATGTACGGTGTTAATTTACAAATTGTTTTACCCGATACAACTGTTTACGGTCAGATTTCATAAAGTGGAGATATCTGTTGATTAGTAGCTTAGCTCAGTCGGCTAAATTAGTTGTAGCCACTGTGCGTGTGCTGAACCATGGAGCAGTCTGCCATGGAGATTCGGTCGCCGGTTCAATTCCCATCTTTGCTTTCCTTGTACTTCAACTGGAGGGCTGGAGTGCAAGTTTACGATAGCGCACCGTCTTTCGGGTGAAACGTATAAGCCGTTGGCCTCGTGTGCATTCTCCGGAAAAGAGTAGGGGATGGTCTCCCGGTCTACTGCCCAATCACCACCAGAAGGACCCCATTGGAAATAGGTCATCTTCAGACATTCGTGGGTTATCCTTGGCGTTTACACCAAATAAATCTATCCAGGGGTGCCCCCCGGTCGGGGAGAAAAAGCACAATTCGGGGAGAAAAAAAATCATATGTGTATTTTCTACATATTAGTAGACTCTAAAATCGATTAAATAAGCCTTTTAAACACCTAAATTGTCAAAAT
>NW_022731390.1:0-3200 GCF_011630105.1 Anneissia japonica | reverse complement strand
GATGTACTTTTGCAAACATAAAAACATTTTTGATTTGTACTCTGTCAAGTTTGTGGATTGATGCAAATGACGTCCTAATGTTCTCTCCTGAGGATGGTTAATATAAATAATAATAATAATAATCAGTGGCGTAGCTAAGTGAGAAAGGGCGCCAGCGCTAGATTAATTGCTGGACACTTCATGTGAAGCTTAAGAAATTTAGGGAGGAGGCCGAGCCGGCTGGGGTCCCCTTGAATTCGCCACTAAATTGAAGTGCACACAGTAATAAATAATTGCTTCTCTAACTTATTATCGAAGCGCCCGCCCACCACATTTTTCTTAAAAAATATTAAGTTGGAAATCATTTTTAGTTATTATCTTTAGGCCTATTTATAAATGGGCCCCTAATAGCCCTGGGCCTCAGTACTTTGCCCTGGCTGCACTGCCTATCCCTACGCCACTGGTTGTAATACATATCATGTTTTAAAATTGAGTTTTCATTTTTCAAGGCCCTGAGAGGAAAAGTGCTACAATAGATGTTAAGAATCGTGAGATCACCGCATTCCATGAGGGCGGCCATGCTCTTGTTGCTTTCTACACCAAGGATGCTAAACCAATTAATAAAGCTACCATTATGCCAAGGGGACCAACTCTTGGACATGTAAGTGTATCACTATGAACCTAAGTACCTTAAAGCCAAAATGTAACAGACTTTGTTTTCCCAAGTCTCATCTGCATAGAATCTCAAAAAAGTAAATCTTTTTTTTGTGAAGTTTTCAAAAGTATAATTATTCGACCAAAGGAATGATGTTTGAAATGGCCACTTTTGATGCTTTATTAGCTATCGATATATGCCAATCGGAAACCATAGAATTAAGCCTAGGTCTATAGTAATAAAACAAAACCGATTGACCAACCCTGATTTTTGTAGGCGAAGAAAAATCCTAGTGTTCGACAGGATTTTAACCAAGGGCCATGGGATTGAATACAATCATCTTAAGGGCAACTCAGACAGCGTTGTACGACACAGACGCGATTTGTTGTTGCGCCGGGTCTGAGTGAGTTTAACGCAGATACAACGATTTGCCAAGGGGCAGTCACGTCATAGAATATTAAACATGTTTAATATTTTTAAGACGGTCCCCGGCAATGAATCGCGTCAGGCTGCACCGTAGGTCACTGTCTGAATTGGCCTTTAAGCACCAAATAACAGGGTTTTTTTTTTATACCTTTTTCGATAATATAGGATAGAGCAATAAAGAGAAGGTCTGTCATGTCACATATTACAGCCAACTGAGAAGAAATTGTTCAGTGTAGACTTAAAATAATTCATACATAATTTTCTTTTCTGTCAGGTATCACTTCTTCCAGAGAAGGATCAATGGAATGAAACTAAATCACAGCTATTGGCTCAGATGGATATCTGCATGGGTGGTCGTGTCGCAGAGGAGCTCATCTTTGGCCCCGACAACATCACAACTGGCGCTTCAAGTGATTTTGACCAGGCTACAAGAATTGCTCAGCTCATGGTAACAAACTTTGGAATGAGTGAAAAGGTAAGGGAAGCTTCAGTTGTTATGTTATGTCTGATGTTTAAATTGTTCATAGAGGTATAATAAGAATACTAGAGCGCTAGCTGCAATGTATTCGATGTTCGAAATACGCAGAGCTGAGTGTGTATACCATCCAAGATGGCTACCTTAGATTCAGCCAATCAAAATTTGTCTAAGCATCATCATCGTTTTCAATGGGGCCCTCAATTTAAACATGAAAGTTGAGTACAACTAAGTTACCCGTATGCATGTGTGCAATGTACACAATTTCAATTTTGATTCCTCAGTACTTCATTTATTAAGATACTTCACTTGGCCTCTTTTTGGCTACGATAATTTAATAATTTATTAATATTATTGATAATAATGATTAATGAAATAATAACAATTTAGAGAGTTATAATATGTATACTAAGCCTGAAGGTGGCACTTTCCTATGGCGGCCATCTTGGATGGTACACATACACAACTCTGCATTGCTACGTCACCTTTTCATTACTCTGGTTGTTTAATAGCTCTATGAAATTTTTACAGAGCAAGAGTTGACAAGGATCATTTTTTTTCTTTTGAGAAAAATTTGATTTATGTGTATATATGATGTATATATAAAAATTGTGAATTAATGTGGATGATGGAGATGTTTTCTGAACATATAAGAGTGGCTAATTTTATCATAAAAGGTAAAAGTAGAGGTAAAAGTAGGAGTATAACCCATAACTCCCAGCGTCATTGTGTTGAATTGATTATGGGCGTGGTCTGTGACTACCTCAGCCATTGTAAAGAGACGCTGCTACTAGCTACACCACATCATTCCACAATGACAGGGGCTGAAATGAAGCATAGCATATGGGTAACTCCTCCCTACTCTTCCGAAAGATGCAATGGATTCTTTGAAGTGCACACGAATAAGATGTATACACTGGGTCTTTATTCGACTGAACCCTGGACGAAGAGCGGCTCAAACCAGCGCTGATGTTAAGGCTGTAGTTAGCGGCGCCCCTGACTCGACTCGCCACCTTCAATATCAATCAATAATAATCCAATGTATATGTATGATTTCATTTATAAGGTTCAGAGAATAATAATTTACAATTTTATAATTTAAATATAAGAATTATAATTAAATTATTGGTATTATTATTATTATTTTGCAGTCAACTGATTCAAGTATCAGTGTTCATGCTGCTGCAATATTTTTTATCACTAACATCATAAATATCAGTATCACCATGATGACGATGATGATGATGTCATCATCATCATGATAGCCATCATAATCATCACCGTCTTCATCATTATCACCTTCATCAATAGTATTGATGTTTTTTCTCATCCTCTTCATAATGTTTTTGTTTTTAGTTGATGTATTGCCTTGTTTTAATTAATTTTGTAGATCTGATGACAAAATTAAACCAACGCTACTTTCATCATTCATTCATTAATGTTTAGACAATCTAGAGCCTCTTGGGTAATTATAGATATAATTTGATGATTACTTTCTAGCTTGGTATAATGACATACAGTGACGATCAATCAGGCAACTCCTCCGGCAATAAACCAAGTCCTGAAACCCAGGCTCTTATAGAACAAGAAGTACGCAGGTTATTAAAGGTAATGGTTATTTATAATGTATACATTTGAAATATTTCCTGGAATTGATGTAATACT
>NW_022731389.1:0-1034 GCF_011630105.1 Anneissia japonica | reverse complement strand
GATCATCTACAGTTTGGGGAACACGCTCACAGTCAGCTTCGAGAACAGCAAATCTGTTAAATGTTATATGAGAAAATACTGTTATATGCCCATATATAGTCATGATGTGCCTATATATGGTCATGTGATGTCATCATGACCTTATTTAGGCATGGCTTTAGATTTCTTCATTGAAAATATTAGAACTGAACAGATGCAAATGGAGAAAAAATGTTACTATCTAATACTATAATATCCATGTTAGTATACCACAAATACGAAACTAACTAAAGGAAGTAATACTGTATTTTCTCCATTTGCATCTGTTCAGTTCTAATATTTTCAATGAAGAAATCTAAAGCCATGCCTAAATAAGGTCATGATGACATCACATGACCATATATAGGCACATCATGACTATATATGGGCATATAACAGTATTTTCTCATATAAAATTGATAATCTGGTAAGATCTTAAAGCCTCTTCCAAATTATTCATGATGAAAATAATAATATTTATTTGGAGAATGCTTTTTTAACAGCCGAACACATCACATCAATGGTACATTCACAGTAAACTATAAAAAGACTTTAAGGTTAGGAAGGACTGGGAACAATCTCCATGTTCAAACTAACTGCATGTAAAACACAATTTATATGGCTATACATCAGTTTTTGTCGAAGAATATTTAGTATGAACAGAGCTGTATAATAGGGGAACCTGAGTCCAGGATGACTGAAAATCATCTTGAGCTGGACAAGGGTGCATCCACCATTCTGGTCAGTGAATAATGCATAAACATAGTAAATAGACAGAAATGAACATTCACCATTTTGTTATTCTTAGGTGGTGGAATAGGATAAGGCCCTATAAAAAATATTATTAGTTTATCACCCTATCTGGGCAGGAAAAGTGATGAGGGAGGGAGGCTTTTTTTTTAAATTTTTTATTTTGCTAAAGCCAAATATAACCCTTGGTTTGTTTGCTGGGGCATTGATATTCAAAGTAAAACATGATTTAGATAATGCAAACAATATCTAACTATTTAATAAAA
>NW_022731388.1:0-935 GCF_011630105.1 Anneissia japonica | reverse complement strand
AATTTATTATGCGTGTATTATAAAACGTATTTCAAATAATGCTACATTCATATTATAGTATTGTTAGAAAATCCCTTCATTCACCAACAGCATATCAGTTTAAAACATATTTTGAAAACAAAAAAAGCTTTAACTTCGATAAAAGTATCACATGTATATATTAGTTACTTTTATTTTATTTGAAATGTAATCTAGATTTAGATGCAAAATATGAATGAAAGAGGAATGACAACAAGGATGGGTGACTTGCACGAAAGAAAAAAATATATCGCTCTAATCAAATGATGTATGTGATTCAATTGCCTAAGCTACTAACAGATGATAACTGCTTATTCGATTACATTTATAGGTCAAATATACAGTTGAACCCCTATTAAGAGGACACCTTCGGGACCAAAATATGTGTCCCCTTAATAGGGCTGTCCCCTGAATAGCTATAACTATAACTAGGACATACATTCTTTATAATTTTATTTTTATTAACATAGAATCATTTACAGTAAAATAACTAATTTTAGCAATAATTTGAATCAGCAGAAATGTAATTAAAATAATAGTTAAATATAGATATGTTCCCAATATTGCTTCATTATGCAACAATAATGAACAAATATTCTTTTTTTTTTTTAAATATTGAGCTTTCTATTAAATGATCAAATAGTTTCATAGGGTTTGAAATATTATAATGTGATTAATATGTGTGTAATATATATGTGAAATGTCCTGAAAAGGTAAGCAAATACTGGTTTATTTACAAATCACAACAATCACAGCTTTCTATTAGGTGGATGTAGCATGAATAGAGCACCTCTTTGAACACTAATATGTAATAGGTGCTGATGTCGGAAGCGGATGCAGAGGGGTGTAGATGGTGTGATCACACCCCTTAAATTATATATCAAAAATAATTATTTATCCTTAAAAATATAGTACTG
>NW_022731387.1:0-895 GCF_011630105.1 Anneissia japonica | reverse complement strand
GTTTGTGTTGTGATAAGGGATATGAATATCAGTTCTAGAACGCGTATAATAATTGTGAAAAGAGAAATTAGACATAAACATGTTACTTAAATGCTTGGGAAAGATCGAATGCATGGCAGAGTATAAAAATATACTTTGCTGGATTAAATTAATATCGTTTAATTTTAAAAAATTGAGATTGGAAAACAGATGGGAAGAAGGAGATTGTGGGGGAGAGCCAGATATGATCCAGATAGCCTTTTTTTGAAGAATTTGAAGTTTGTTGATGTTAGATGGATATGTATTGCCCCAAACAATGTTGCAGTAGTTCAAGTAAGGAAGAATGAGAGAGCAGTAGAGAATACGAAGAACATTACAGGGAATAAAGGAAGAGAGTCTAGAAATGATGCCAAGGCTTTTGGAAATTTTACTCTCAACTTCACTTATGTGAGATTTCCATGTGAGTCCACTGTCTAAGTGTACTCCTAAAAATTTTGCAGATTGAACAGAAGGTATTTCGTGATTGTCAATGAATATTTTGTATGCTGAAATATCAATATTTTTTAGCCTTTTGGGGGTCCCAAACAGGATGAAGCTACATTTTTTGTAGTTGACTGAAATTTTGTTTGTAGAAAAGTACTGGGACATGTGAATCAAACTGGAGTTAAAGTATCGAAGTTAAAAGTATCGAATAATGATTGAATATTTTGATTAGAATAGTAAACCGTTGTATCATCGGCATAGAGAAAGAAATTGAGCAAGTTAGTGGACAGATGGATATCATTAATATATAAAATAAACAGGAGAGGACCAAGTAATGAACCTTGAGGAACTCCACATGTGGTTGGGCTGAGGTAGCTTTTGAAGAGATCAAGTGCGGGTCCCCGTATTCCGTAGTGCGATAACTTATACAAAA
>NW_022731386.1:0-517 GCF_011630105.1 Anneissia japonica | reverse complement strand
CGTATGCTCGATCCTGCTAGCTAGGCCTACGCTCAAATTGTAAAGAGGTCTACATACAATTTCCATTATGGCAATCAAACTCGTCATTTACACAACATTCCAGGATAGACCACTACCACTTCTGACACCATGTAACGTCTTTTAACGTTGATAGAACAGATTAAATAAACAGATTGACACGGACTATAACTTCAACATCTTTATTCAACGTGCGGTCCTTGACAACGACAAGCGCCCTCTACATGACGTTATTTAACATATCGTTACAAATATATCCCCATAGCAGGCTCGAGGGTGTGTGAATAATGTTCATGAGGTACTCTCCCATATATAAATAATACTAATAGGAAGATTTTTTTAAAGGGCATCATATTCTTACTGGTATGACTCAGGAAAAAATAGAGATAATAAAGGCCTATGCCCTGTACGTGATGCTAAAGAGTGGGCACAGAAAAAAAGCATCCAGGTTAAAAATTCTATATCTGGACACAGAATGTGGTAGCATTGACCAAATTAC
>NW_022731385.1:0-502 GCF_011630105.1 Anneissia japonica | reverse complement strand
GTTTGGCCTTCTCAGTCCTCTCCAGAATTGTGTTTTTCTTTTGCAGCACAATTGTAAAATAAATTAATTTTATATTTTTGTTGTTTTATGGTGGTCAGTAATATACCAGGTAATGTGGATTTGCTATATACAGTCTGCACCAGGTTGTTTTGATTTGTGACATTATTTTTTTTGGTAGACCAGTTAAATGTATAACCAAATGTCCTAGCATATGCTTGTAAACACTATTTGCATGTAAACCTATTAGAATAAATTTGGACAATTTTTTGTTATGTAGACAAGTTGTTGATGTCAAAATAAATCCATCATTTTTTTTTCATTTCCCCTTTTCAGATCAAAGCTGAATTTGCAAGAATATTAGGAAAGGAGAAAATAGTTAGGAATATGACAGCTGCCTTTAACACCATGGAGTAAAATGTATTTCGTCTTGCCATGGCAAAGGGGGTTCTGAAAGACAGCAACATTAAGAACCACGTTGAGGAATTTCCCAGCAGACAATCAG
>NW_022731384.1:0-724 GCF_011630105.1 Anneissia japonica | reverse complement strand
AAAAAAACCATAGGTGACATTTTTGAAGGAACAACATTAATAATTATTGACAATAATTGTGACCTTTCTCAACCTAGAGAACATCTGACTCGAGTATGTAGTCACACCTCTTGACCATCTTATCTATGTGATATATACCTTTGACTTTAGAGCAGTATGAGCCACAGGCATTGATTGAAGTCTATTTGCCACACCCAGCCTCTGATAATCAATCAACCAATCAGAAAATATAACTAAAAATAAACCAATTTTCTACCTAATAAGTAAAATTATACAAAAGCATATATAATTGCTTTTGGTTGACCATACTGACAAAGAAAATCTTATTCCAATAAGATGCTTTTTCCCAAACCTGACGTTTTTTAATCAGGGCAGATCTAAAATTTTAAAATTTGTTGGAAAAAATAGATATATACTCAAGTGTTCCATACGTTTGTTGAAGCAATAAATTAGACAACCCTTCAGGTTTTACCAGTTTAAATAATTTAGGCTATCAGAATGTTTTTGGTCAAAATCTAGAAATAAAATTAAATGTAATAGTTATTCTTATTAAAAATAAAATTCATTTTCTTTTTCTTTTCTTTAACCTTAACCTAATGTCACCGATTATTAATCCGAAGGGATAACAAACTTGAACTTGGAAAAGAACATTGCCCTAGTATGCATGTTAACCCTTTTCTTACTTCTACGCAACTCATCCATCACAAATTATTAAACTTTCATT
>NW_022731383.1:0-997 GCF_011630105.1 Anneissia japonica | reverse complement strand
GTTTGATCCTTAGTAGATATAAAATGAGAAACATTTTTATACTGCCATAAAGTTATGAATTTTAACTCTTTAATTAAGTGTTTCTTTACCTTATTTGTATATGTATTAAATGCATGTTGTTATTAATAAGAGAGATGATGATAATAGGCCAAATTAGGATGAGGATGATGATGATAATAATGATAATGTTAGTGATGATCATGATGGTGATGAGTGATATGATAACACGATTGTGATATAGTGTATTATAATAACTAAATACAATATAAGTTGTTATTGTTGCTGGATATTGGTAATGAGGATGAAGATGATGAGTATGATGAGAATGATGATGATGATGATGATGATGATGATGATGATGATGATGATGATGATGATGATGATGATGATGATGCTATTGGTGATGAAGATGATGGTGATGAGTGATACTGATGATATAGTGTTGATATAATACAAGAGATTTTATTGCTGACAGTTACTAGTAGTGGTGGTGATGATAATGATGTGACCGTGATATCTTTATATTTTATTATCTTTACTATTTACTCTTTACAGCATGGAAGAAGAGAAAAGAACTCATATTCAAGAAATGAAAATAAAGACCAAGGAACTCGACTCATTGGAAGTGGAGAATGCTGAAATTAAGAATAGGTGAAGTGAAATGTATTTTAATAATTACCTGTGGATGATCTGGATGCATGATGATGATGATTGTAGTGGTACGTCTCTTTATATTTATTTTATCTTCACAGCATGGAAAAAGACAAACTAACTCATATTAAAGAGATGAACCTAAAAACCAAGGAACTAGATTCATTGAAATTAGTGAATAGTGAAATTAAAAATAGGTGAGTTGAAGTTTAGTATAACCACAATAATAGATAATTACAGCTTTTCTCGATGATAAATAAGTAATGTTCATCAGCAGGTGGCGTATTTAGGCTTTATAGGAGTATTGACATTGGATGACATCTGACTCGTGTATATATATATATAT
>NW_022731382.1:0-1586 GCF_011630105.1 Anneissia japonica | reverse complement strand
TTCCCCGACGAGGGGGTCAGATTTCCCCGACAAAAGCAAAGTGGGCGTGGTCGAGCTTCTATTAAAAGGTTTCGAAAGTGGTCCAGGGGGCGAAGGCCCCGAAAATTTTGACAATTTACTGGTTTCAGAGGCTTATTTTTAATCGATTTAAAAGTCTACTAATAGGCCTATGTAGAAAATACGTATACTTTTTTTTTCTTCCAGACGAATTGTGCTTTTTCTCCCCGACGGGGGGCGGGGGGAAGAGCAGCCCTCCCCAGCTGGCGCCACCCCTGAGTTTGGCTGATGACTCAAACAATTGTCTCTAAGGAATTTGCCACAGCCCACCACACCAGTAGACCTACATCATAGAAACAGATGCTCAAAATGTGTCATTTAAATATTAACGTTAAACGAAATTGAAGTAAGACTTTAAACGATACTGATAATGTACTCTCTTTGCTATGGCAAATTTTAGCAGGATAAAAGTTTCAATTTCAGAAAGAATCCCAAAAGCATGGGCGCAGATCATGAAGGGAAAGGGGGACACGTTTAAACGAATGTTTATCAAAATAGCATTACACAAACAAGTTCTTCAAACATAATATTTTATTATTTATCGTATCCGTACTGTAACGCCAAAGGTAACGCATGCCTACACTGTGCAGCCGGGATCACAAATCAGCATATAACGCACAGCTAAATGTAATACGCACACAGTATACTGATCATATCACTATATCAACTGTATGCTACACAACAGTTGATTATCAAAACTAACATTTAACCTTTGTTTAATACTGTAATTAATTTTCCGCTAGTGTACTATGCGCAGCTCTACACATTGCTTATTAAATGCTAAAAGAAGGCACCGCCGGCGTTTCATAGGTGTCGTACTACGTATCGCCAAAGATACTAGAAATACAAGATAGAGTTCTCCACACAAAAATTCCACCGAAATGCATGGTGGGAATACAAACAATGGGACGCCCCCTACAGCTGGATCTAAAAAAAACTTCTGCCAAACTTTCGTTACCAAGTCGTCGCGTATTTTATTATCAATTCTCAATTAAAAGTTTGTACACCGCGATGCGCTATAGCGACGTACGGTATTGGAGGGCGTTGCAACATATCATACAAACAGGGTCATAATTTATATCGAAAGGATAGAGAAAGGTAAAATATTGCACTGACATTAAACAAAATATTAGCTATATACTGTATATTATAAATATTATATATATTAACATTTTGTTTTTTTTTTAACTTGATATATGAATTAGCTTAGGCCAATTGACTTGCGTAGCTAAGATATTGAAGAAAAATAAATGAATAATTAGACTAGCCTAAAATAATGGAAAAAGTACTAAATATTACTCGTTCGTATAATAACGCTAGTATTGTATGCAGATAGTTATATATGAATGACGTGAAAATGGAGCTCTTTTGGTAAAGGAAATTTAATAATACAGGTCTAACTCTAATGACCACTTTTTGGACCGGGATTTCCATGGTCTACCTGCCTAGCATAGCCTATATCCGCTTTTTAGTCTCTAATTAGAATAATAAAGCCGAATTTTTATATTATCTTTTTATATTTTAACATA
>NW_022731381.1:0-1403 GCF_011630105.1 Anneissia japonica | reverse complement strand
TGTATGTATAATATTTGATGAACTGGTTTATGTGAATTCACCCAAACGCAACACAATTAAACGTCAATATTAACTAGGGAAGGGTATGGCTTATTCTACTCATAGGTTCATTAAACTTAAGTTATTTCTTTACAAACGTCAATATGGTTTACTGAGCCTATTCACACAATATTTGGAAACACCCTGGGTCAGATGATCTGCGGTCGTTAGAAAATCAACAAGAATGTCTCATAAAGGATGCATAGTGTATCTCATTATATATCCGGAGTTTAGAAGTTGGACTTTCGTTTGCTATACATTCCTTTAGTATATTTAAAAAGACACACAATTGGCACCAATATCATTAAGACTATTGCCGGCTTACAGGTGTGTTATCACTAATGATGTGGAAGATACTGGTTGTGTCAGTTCTAGCTATGTTGAGACAAGGTAAGTTCAAGATTGAGGTATAAAACATTTGCGACTATTAAAAATGCGAGTGTTTGTCATTAGTGTCTGATGGTATTAGTGAAGTTCAGTTTCTTTCCGGTAATTTACAATTTAAGCAAGTATTTACAAATAAATTATAAAGGTATTTCTAGAATTTAATGATAATGAATTAAATTATGAAATATTATATATATATAATGCCTTAACGAATATTACTGTTATAGGACGCTACTCCCAAAGCAGTGGCGGAATTTACAGACGGAGGGCTCAGACTCCCTCGCCCCAACAAATTGTAGAAAATTTGTCATTGGCACTTCTCTATGGTGGAAAATGGCATTCTAGAAGTGAATTTTTTTTTATCCCCATTTTTATTTGGAACTACCAGGGTAGTGAAACCTGTCAAAATACCGTATTATCTTATAAATATCTAAAACTTTGATTATGATACTTTTCAGATCCAGAAGCAATAACGGTAAATTGCCCAACCAATGTTACATCGAACAACTACGTTGGCTCAACAAACGGCATTATTCAAGTTAGAACCGACCACGAAGCCAGTGTGGCAACTGTCACCTGGGACCTACCCATTGTAACTAACAACGTGACGTCATCGCCGTATAATTCAGGAGACGAAATACCAATTTCGGCAATTCATGTAATCACATTTACAGCCACAGAGTCTTCAGGAAACACAGATACTTGTGATTTTGCGATATCTGTTATCGGTAATTTTCTTATTCTTTTTTTTTTTTTTTTGATACCGGTATGTTGTATTTTCACACAAAAAGCATATTTGACGAAAAACTCGTGAGCAGTTAATGATACACATTTTTAAATAGGCCTACATAAAAATTAGGGGGGGACCTTTTATTCCAGCTCCTCCAGCTCCCCCCCCCCCCCCCCAGTTTTTAAATATTCAAAGCGCTCACGAGTTTTCGTCGAATAGGCCTCTTTCCTCCGGAGCTTGGCTTTAA
>NW_022731380.1:0-607 GCF_011630105.1 Anneissia japonica | reverse complement strand
TTACAAGAATTTATAACTAAATAATATTAAATAATTTTCCGTTTTATTCTTCTTCCATACAGTTTACCCAAGTACGTACGAATACCGTCCGAAAACTTATTGTAAGAACGGGATAGGAAACACGTGTACTACTGGTTCATCGTCAAACTTCTGAGCACTACGTTGCTGCACTCAAGTTTCTTAAGATTGACAGTTTTGGAGCAAAATCTCTTACAAGATAAACCGTTATCTGAATTGATATAAATATGACGAATGAAAGTTTTTAATAAATAATAGAAAATAACGATAATTATGTGTCGGACTTCAATATTTAAAGTCGGAGTATAATGATGATGATAATGAAGGTGGTGATGAAGGTGACGATGAAGATGATTAAGTTCGCTCATTTGAGACGGGGGACGTGTTGTTTCACGGACCGATATAACGTTAAAACGGAACAGTTGTTGTAAATTTCGAGTGCGTCTTTGATTGATGGTTAGAATACATGTTTGGGAGACTAATAAAATCTATCTTTTGCTTAGTTGATGTGTCTTGAATCTCGGTGAGTTGACAGGTTCATCCACGCAGCATCTTAACTTATCGCTGCTGAATTTAAGATCTGCATTCA
>NW_022731379.1:0-1265 GCF_011630105.1 Anneissia japonica | reverse complement strand
GCAACTAGCGCCATTCGCATCAAAATATCCTCGTAGTATCATCTTCGGAATCTAGAGGTTTGGTGGTAATTGACGGTTTTAAAATGGCATGAGTAGTAAATGATTTATAGTCGAATACAGGCATCCCTCTAATTAAGGACAGCTCCAATTAATGACAAATTTTATCCGGTACCAATCAACTCTCTTGCCACTCTCAAAGCTACTAAAATAATGCATAGTTTGATCTTTATTCGACCTACATGTTTGTAAAGCCATGGTGCTATGCTCCTTATATAGCCCCGTAGCTAGACTCGTTGATCTGGTGTGGTGTAGCGCCCACAAATACAAAAATTACCACAAATATTTTTTGATAAATATTATCATCCACAAATGTTAAAATAACTACAATTTTTTTTCTTAATGGCCCAAAAGTGAAACATCAGATTAACTACAAATGTAAAAACATTTCAGATACAAATGTAAAATTTTCCTTTTCACCTCAAATGTCGTTATGTTAGCAACAGTGATAAACAGTGTGGATCTCAGTTTATCAATATCTATATAAACCTTCCCAAATATCTTACCTATGATGAAAATGTTGAATGTACAGTACCCAGTGTTGTCATAATCGTCAGTAGCGTTACAAGTGACAGTAGTGTTATATTCAAAGAATGTTGCTCCACTCATGTAATCACAAATTGGTGAAAAAATATCTCCAGAGTTGTCTGTGACATTCGGTGCGGGCCACGTTGCAGTTGCCATACAGTCGAAATCACCGGTTACATTTTGGTTTGGTGGACACTCAAGCATCGGTGCTTCATTGTCTGATAAAGAGCAAAATGTCATTAAATGAACATGTAATAAGCTCTAGAGTGTTCAGCAGTTTTCTCTTCTACGTCTTGAATCTGAAGTTTTCTCACCTCTAACCCCAACGTTATTTGCTTAGATGCCTAATACCACTTAGTTTATAGGATATCACATTGTTCAATACTGTATTGGCAACACTTACTTTTGGGGGTTAAGGCCTGTGCCACCTGGGCCCGTTGACACCATTAACTATTAGATAATTGGCCTATAATCCGTCATCACAATAATTGTTTATATTGTACAGTATACAATTTGCAACAGCCAATATTGTTCATTTAGTAAAGCTGATAGAGGCCAGATGACTGGCCGAAAATTTCTTTCGAAAATAAATAGTGTTCTATAGTCTACATGCCTTGTTGTCATAATTTTATGTTCCAACAACTGATATATAATTTGAAGAACACACGTGGAAGGATTTA
>NW_022731378.1:0-536 GCF_011630105.1 Anneissia japonica | reverse complement strand
ATTTAATTCTCAGTGGTATCGATACCTCTGGAAGTTTCGTCGACACGAACGAGGGTCATGAAACTTTGACTCCTGGATATCTGTTCGGCAGTCAGGTTGGTCCATGACAGGTCGTTGAAGAGCTTGCCGACTTGCGCGACAACTTTGTCCCCCCTTCTCAGGACGGCGGCGACCAGAGTGCTATTCCTATCAAAGTATACCTCCCTGTTCAGATCCCGTCGTGATGTTCGTCGATCCGGTGGACGCGAACAGGGCCGTCGATCCCTGGTACGCCGTTGCCTAACTGGAGCGTGGTGCTTCCCTTCAGCTGGCACAACTCGCGTCCAAACGCACCTTCTTCGAACGTGTGATCGACGTACAAGTACAGCTTGTATTCGACGTCGACACCGTCTTCGAGAGTAAAAGAGATCGAAAATGAACTATCTCTAAATCTATTCACGTCATCGTCGACGATAGATACTTCGTATCCTTCGTGTATGTCGTAGAGGGTCAGGCGCATTCGACGTTCGCTGCTTTTGGTTGTCGACATTCTCGAA
>NW_022731377.1:0-620 GCF_011630105.1 Anneissia japonica | reverse complement strand
TCTAGGACAAAAAATCATTTTGCTAGTTCTCTTTTAAAAAAAATATGACTAGTATAACTTTGGAAGGGCCAGTATCATTTTTTACTTACTGGCCCTGCTGGCCACTATGGTTTGCAGGTTAATTTTCAGACTTGGCATTGAAATCTCCAAAGATAAGATACATGTATACAGTACTTCTTTTTAATTATATGAATTTGAAGCATATAACCCATCTATTTCACATTCACTAATAACATTTTATTTTTATTTTCTCCTCTGTCTGGATGTTTTTAGCAAAAATATTTGTTAAATAAGAAAACAAAATTTTATATTTATTTCTATTCCGTCCCCCCCTCCGATATCTTTACAAAAATAAGTACGCGAAACAAGGTATAAAAAAAGTTTTGCCTTAGCACTTAAAAAAAAAAACATTAACTGTTTTTACTACAAAAACCGTAACTCAAAGATCGGATAAATTAGGTTGAAACGGTTTATAGAACGTTATAAATAGCTATTGCAAACAATTTATAAAACTTTTTTTTTTTTTCAAATATTTTGCCTCGTCATTTTTTGGGTTGAATTATGAAAATATATGTGAGTATGTTTCCAGCGGGATTTGAGCTGGCTTTATGTGGAGCCGT
>NW_022731376.1:0-832 GCF_011630105.1 Anneissia japonica | reverse complement strand
GTTCGCACGCAGCCTTATCCAGCTGACGGTAAAGATAGTAGGTTTCTACTACTAGCCTAGACTTGCCATGCCATCTTTGTCACATTAATTGTGCTAGTGCATTTTTTCCCCCATAATAATAGACCTAGGCCCCTAGGCCTACTAATAATAATATACTATAGCCTAGGCCTGGTCCTATGAAAAACTGTCTAGGCCTAAATGTCTAAAAAATGCACTGTCTAAATAAAGGTGATGTGCTATAACACTATAGTATATCATCAGAGCCAACACCAATTCCTGTAACAATAAGATTATTATTGATATACATACTGTAGGCCTAGAAGCTAGGCGATACAACAATAATGTCCCATTAAATAATAACATGATGCATATGTTACTCCAAACCTAACTTTCAGCTGTTGTTGAAATGTGGAATTCAAATAAAATATTATACTTATATATTTTTGTAGGACAAGATATGTGATAGGCCGAAACATGACACTCTCCTCACATAGATATTTGTCAGTCGCCATGATGAGACAAACATTTGCCATGAGTCCAACCACCCAACATTGGCATCTACAACACAAAGTTTATTTCATCATCTATATCATCAAAAAACCCAGGGCAGTCTTCACAGCTTAGATGTGTATAAGAGAAAGCTATACACACAATTTAAGGTGAGCAAAAGAAAATTAAGTGAATATCTCATCACTGTTCAGCCAGAGTACATGAAACAAATATATTGGAATGGTAAAAAAATATCAGCATGGTGTGTCAGTTTTATAAAGAAACAACAATAATACATTACACACTAGCCGACAGGAAGGCTTCAATCAAGTAATTAAAAAAA
>NW_022731375.1:0-1101 GCF_011630105.1 Anneissia japonica | reverse complement strand
TAAAATAAGAGTGCTCTACAAAACAATGTACTACCTTAATAGTACAATGTAAGGAGCGTAAATATATATATATATATATATTGGCTTACCACGCTAATGCCCATGTTTGCATTCTCATTCATCACTGTTATTCTCAAAGGGATAAGGATGTACACAAGAGTTTTTTAATGCCCTGGGACAAATTGTGCTATTATTTTCAAGGAGTGTTCTATTTAATGAAATATGCCAATATTAGGATTATTTATGAAAGTAACGCACTCATGCAACTTCAATTCTGATCAATGTAACTTATTTTATCCTTTTAAAATTGCAATAAAATATCTAATTTGAACTTTTGAGCTGTTTTTCACAATTTACTATTTAAAAATAATATTGTTATTGCACTTTAATATGCCTTTTGTAGGTTACTACTTCTACACTGAAGTGTCAAATGGTATCACGAATGGTGACAAGGCACGTCTAATCAGTCCACTTTACAATCCTATTTCTACGGGTGAATGCATGGAATTCTGGTACCATATGTATGGTGATAGAATGGGAACGCTGAATGTCTACGCCAAAGTGAATAACAACCTTGGTAATGTTCTCTGGACTCGGTCGTTAGACCAAGATGATGTTTGGCGATATGCCAGAGTGTCAATGCCTAAGAATGTTGCTTTCCAGGTAGGTTGTTTTCAACTATATTATTATATGTTTTTTTTCTTTGTTTTTTGTTGGTTTACACACATAAAAATCATGTCAGGTCATTCACGTATAAAATACCAGTTAAGTTGGTTGAAGCTGATAGAGGTATGGTTAGTTTTGGCTTGGTATTAAAGAAAATTTAAACATTACCATTACCATCATTTTATTTTTGCTGAAAATAAGTTACAGCTTATTTTTATCCATCTACAACAGGAAAAGGAAATATACCTCATTAGTTTTTTTTTGTGATAATAGCAAATTTATTAGCCCATCAGAATTCACACACTGTTTTATTAGCATAAATTTTTATTAACAAATGGATATAAAGAATTATCATTCTTTTGTGCTGTTCTGAATTTTATCATTTAATCGGTACATGTTTATTTTAGGCTGTCTTTGAAGGTATTCGTGGGGATG
>NW_022731374.1:0-894 GCF_011630105.1 Anneissia japonica | reverse complement strand
TAACTGGAACTATAGTCATGTCTCATTCGCATTTTCGGCCACCTTTGTCGTGTGCCAATAATTACGCCAAACGCTGTTTTCTTCTTCCATCTTTCCCAGATTCGGGTTTAGGGTTGGGATTTCATAGTAGAAGCTCGAGAGCAAAACATTATTTTATCAGCTTTGAAACACCCATGGGTGAAAATTAATACTAGGCCCTATTATTAATTTAGTGTAATATAATGATAAGTTATAAAAATTATATAATCACAATATGTATTCCCTACATAAGCACAAGAAGGCAGCAAATTATTGTATTAGCTATAAAACACCCATGGCTGAAAATGAATAATACTATTATTAATTCGGTGTAATATAATAATGATAGTTTATAATTATATAATCACAATAATGTATTCCTTCCGTAAGCGCAAGAAGGCAGCAAATTATTGCATTAGCTATAAAACATCAATGATTGAAAATTATTAATACAATTAGACCTATTATTTCGGTATAATATAATAATGATTGTTTATAATATAATTATAATCACAATATGCATTCCTTACGTAATCGCAAGAAGGTAGCAAGTTATACTAAATGTGCAAGTTATTATCAATTGACTAAGCAGGCAGTGTCGGCGCTACGTGGTGGGGTGGGGGCGCTAGGGGCTACAACCCACACACGTCGGGGAGAAAAATCACAATTCGTCGGGGGAGGGGGGATTATATGTATTTTTCTACATATTAGTAGACTCATAAAATTGATTAAATAAGCCAATGAAACCCATAAAATGTCATATTTTAGGGAAGGATTTTTTCTCTGGACCACTTTAGATTTTGAGCGACGTCCGACCCAGGGACGTATCCAGGGGGAGCCGTAGGAGCCGCGGCTCCCCCCCCCCACCCCTTTGTA
>NW_022731373.1:0-2145 GCF_011630105.1 Anneissia japonica | reverse complement strand
TAGATTACATAAATACAAGAAACAGAAAAGAAAAACAAAAGGGGAAATTAAATGAGATTTTTATAGGATTGTAAGGAAAGGAATATTGCACGCATTCATTTTTTGTTTTACAAGGATGTTGGAATTCCTACAGTATTTTGCTGTGAAACCTACTGGAAGTCAAAAAATTCCCCTTTCCCTTTCCCATTCTTAAGAAAGTAATTGAAGAAAATGAATAATGTTATTTTTGGTCTTGGATGAGCATGCATGTTACTGTCGTATATTGAAATGCATTATCATCATAATGTATTGATTTTTGAATGGTTATTTGGATTACTACTCCAGTGACTATTTGTATTCTAATCAGGTAGTGCACAGATGTTTTCAATATGCTTATGACGTAGATAGTTATTGTTATTATTATTATTTTTATGATTGTTTTTGTTCCATTTATCAATATTCTTTTCATCTGATATATTTACATAATACGAGTATTCCGATGCTTTTAATACTTTTGTTTTTCTGGGGTTTTTTATGGATCTAGTCTACCTGTATAATAATTATGTTACATTGTTAGAATATGTTTTTTTAATTTGAAAACTACTTTATATATAGAACCTTTTCAGACTTAATTTTTATTTTTCTGTTTTTTCTTTTATCCAAAAATTGATTTTTTTTTTTAGTTATTAATACTGTGTTAAACTGTAAAATTAGAGCTATAAAATGGTAAAAGAATCATTTAACTATGACATTTTCTTATGAAGTTACAAGTATTCAAACATATAGCTGTTTAAAGAACAATATTTGAGAAATCAGCCTTCAAAGTTTATGATTTGGGGCATTTCTCATACAGAGACCATTACCAAATTATAAAAAATTGTTGTTTTAACATTGAAACTGGAAAAAATAACTGCATGGCACGATGTATAGATATATAAAGGTTAGGATAGTGAAATAAAATAGATTTTAAAAATATTGACATTTTTGCATGTTTTGGCCATTATCTCTGAAACACGAATTGCGACGAGTGATTGGTTTGGCTTTTCTTTGCCACATATGAGGTTTTGGGAGTGGAGCCATGTTTTTAGGTCCTGTTGCCTTCTTCAGCCCACTAGTTTGTATGCAGCCATGATGTTGAAAAGCAAGAAATCTGGTAGGTTGGGGGAGGGGGGGCAAGTGAGAGGTGAGGTAACATTTTAGAGGGCAAATATGTTTTCCCATAGCTGATTAGAGATACAATTTTATTCTATAAAAGCACAACATTAGGTAATACTTTTATTCATGTGCTTTTTTTATTTAAATGTTTAGTTTATTTATTACAAATGCCACTAGGTTTTTATTTACATATTTTAGATAGACTTCTAAACTCGAAAATAAATTGCGTTATGTATGCCTTTTGAAGGATGTCCTCTAGACCATGGTACAATAGTATTTTTCAAGATAAATAATAGGAGGATTGCATTACAATGACAAAAACGTTGTGTGCAGAAATAAACGATTACAAACCACTCAAACTGAATCCCCATGCAGATATTTAGTAAACAAAATACAGTTAATATAGATACATGCTTCCACTATTAGCCAATCATGATGTGTCAGGGCCCTTAGTAAATAGAGCACATTTTAACCCAACTAGTCTGGTGTTTGCCGATTAGTGTATCAAGGATTATGACCTATTAAACTGTAAATTATATCCTTGAGTGAGGCATAGCTAGTCCAGTTGCACTACTTTCAGTGACGTCGTTGCAAAAAAACCTGCTGATTATTTTATTTTATTTTTTTTAGTTTATTTGTACTAACTAACAGCGATATATAACCACCACTAACAGGTTAAAATACATATAAAATAATTATGTAAATAGATACAAAAATACATAAAAAGTACTAATGTATATGTAGGCCTATAATGTATGTAGTAAACTCTTTTACTATAACTGTAATTACATACTGCAAAAAGATCTAAGGGCCATGTACACCTAATGATTTTTAAGGGAGACAATACAACTGCTTAAGGTTGATAATGATAATGTGACTGCAATACCATATGCAGGCTTATGAGAACATCTTGTTGTCACGGAAATGATCATGCTCTCAATGTGACAAAACTAAGGAGATGCATATTGATTTTGGAAACATAAGAATGTCAAGGGACGTCCTCCCCATTAT